>NW_020439076.1:1666240-1687220 GCF_000699045.2 Agrilus planipennis
AGGGTATCTTATATGTTAAGGTTTTCTATTTTGTCGGAGAAATTGAGAAAAAAGTAATGCTTTTAAGTAAGTCAGTCAGAACAATACTTTATTTTTTAAAGTGTATTTCTTTTGTTTCATATTACCCTTCTTGTAGGAGTGACCATTGCAATCGTCTTCAAATTTGGTGAAGTATTATTGCTTTATATATTTTTAAATACCTATTGTTAATATCTTTCTGAGTGGGTCTAGGCCTTTTCGCTACCTAATTTTGTGTCTTTTCAAAGTTAAAAATGTAGCAAAACAAAATTTTTTAGGATTTTCACTAATTGCATAAAATACAAAGGACTTGTTTACTTATTAACTAATAAGGTATTCTAGACAGGACTTTATAGTAACATTATCTTTTTTAACTGACTAATAATGAAAAAAGAGCAACGCAACACCTCCACAACAAATTGTTGCTACAAAATATTTTCCTCATCATACTGTATGTAATACCCAGAAAGTAATTATCGTTTTATTGTGTTCATTGTAGGTATTTATGTTCCACTTAGAAAGATTATTATTATGATTTTTAAATGTACATAAAAAATGGTACTAATAAAAATCTTAACATTGCGTTCTTCGTTGTTGCAATTATTTGTATTGGTCCTTGCATGGGGCTCCTTCCACGTCGCTTGATAGATTTTGAGAGTCTTAGCCCCTATAACAGGGTAGAAATTGAACTTTCAAGATTGTTAAATTAAAAGTAAAAAAAAGAAGACTTTAAAAAGAAAGGGTGCAAAATGCTCACCGGTTACTTCTGCTCTTATTGTCCTTGCATGGGCTCCTTCCACGTCGCCTGATAGATTCTTAGTCTTACCCATTTAATAGGATAGAAATTTGAATTTCAAGCTGCTTTAATTAAAATAAAAGTAAAAACAAGATTTTAAGAATGAGGGGTGTAAAATGCTCACCAGTTATTTCTGTCCACATTGTCCTTGCGTGGGGCTCTCTACGTCCATCATGTGAGTTTCACAATTTCAGCCCCTATTATAAAGCAGAAACTTAACATTCAAAATTGTTTTATATATTATGTAGTTAGGATATGCAATCGCCTATGCTGCAGTGTACGATCTGTTGCCTACCATTTTATAAACAATTCCTTTGAATTAAATTTTTTAAACAATTTCTAACACTAGGAAAATGATTAAACAAATTGTCCATAAAAGTGAATTTCGAGCTTACCGTGACTGATAAGTGGGAAGAACTAGTTAAAACAGAAGCAAAAGCAGGATTCTAAGAATGAGGGTTGCAAAATGCTCACCCGTTGCTTTTGTTTAGACTTTCAGAATTGCTTTATATATTACGTAGTTAGGATCTGCAGTCCTATCCTATGCAGAAGTATAATCGAGAGTATAACATTTTTAAACTGTATTCTTGATGTAAAATTGGTAGAAGTTGAACTTGTGCAGGAACTTTACAAAGTATAGCCCACAATACTCCGAAAAACGGTTGTAATTGGTTTAAACTTTTCACTTGATTAACATTTATCTATAATACTAGGTAACAATTGCGTAAATGAGGAATAAAGACAAAATTTCACAATTTTCTTTTAAATTACACTGAAAAACGTAAACATTACCTATTACATAACCTATGATAAACTAAACGTCAAGTAAGTTGTGTTCAATAATGTTAAAACTTTATCATTTACATTGTTTATATTTTTCCTTACATTTTTCAATAGTTTACAGCAAAATCATAAACCATGTGCTATAAAATACCGCTGTGATATGTATTTTGTCTTTATTGCTTGAATTAAGGTCAATATTTATGTTTGGATCATTTTAAAGTAGATTCACAATCTTCAGATCTTCAAAATGAACGCACCTTACATTCATGTCTATTAAAAAATAATAATAACACTAAGTTAAAAGAGAAACCGCGGGAAACGACCTTATGCGACTTATGCTCTCCTAATACAAAATCGCAAATTTTCGAAGTGCTCAACACAAAATCTAAAATAACGGTGTCCGGCGCCTTCACCATTTTTTTAAATTATTTAATTGATTGCTTTTAATAAGTCGAGGTTTTTATATGAAAATTAATTCAAATAGGCAGTAATATTGATTTTTAATCATTAATGAACATATTTATATATTTATAAGATAACTGTTAATAACTTATAGCTTTTAATGTGTCTTGAAGTTTTGAAATAATTTATTTTCGGTTAATAAACCTATTCAGTTTCATTTCTGTTATCTTATTTTTATGTTTTATAATAATAGACTGGTTTATTAATTATTTTATTGTCAATAAATTAATAGGTCTGTTTTTATAAGACACGCAGTGTTTAGTACCTATAATTTGCGAATTATAAGTACATTACTTAACTGCTCTTCAAAATTACTATGAAATGTGTTAAAGTAATAAGGTTATTTATTGAATATTTTATTTAATAAATTTTAGTGCGCCTAAGTCCATCGAAATGTGTATTTATTGTAAAAAATAATAAAATTAAACGACTTGTACATTACGTTTTATTTATTATTTAATTTATTAACTGTGTAATTACATTTGGTACAATTTATTTCACTTACACGTAAATTGTCCATATTGTCCTCACGTAGGGCTCTTTCTACATCCCTCATGAGATGATGACAGTCTTAGACCCTATAGTAAGGGAGAAACTAAGCTATCAATATTGCTTAATTAAAATAAAAGTAAAAACAAGAAGATTTTAAATGTGAAGGGTGCAAAATGCTCACCGGTGTTTCTGACCATATTGTCCTTGCGTGAGGCTCTTTCTACGCCCCTCATGTGATTATGACAGTCTTAGACCCTATAATAAGGGAGAAACTAAGTTTTCAATATTGCTTAATTAAAATAATAGTAAAAACAAAAAGATTTTAAATGTGAAGGGTGCAAAATGCTCACCGGTGTTTCTGACCATATTGTCCTTGCGTGAGGCTCTTTCTACGTCCCTCATGTGATTATGACAGTCTTAGACCCTATAATAAGGGAGACACTAAATTTTAAATAATGCTTAATTAAAATAAAAGTAAAAACAAGAAGATTTTAAATGTGAAGGGTGCAAAATGCTCACCGGTGTTTCTGACCATATTGTCCTTGCGTGAGGCTCTTTCTACGTCCCTCATGTGATTATGACAGTCTTAGACCCTATAATAAGGGAGACACTAAATTTTCAATAATGCTTAATTAAAATAAAAGTAAAAACAAGAATATTTCAAAAATAAGGAATGCAAAATGCTCTCCGGTTACTTCTGTTCTTATTGGCCTTACTGGGGGCTTCTTTCATGTCGCTTGATATATTTTGAGAGTCTTCGCCCCTATAATAAAGGAGAAACTAAACATTCAATACTTCTTAATTAAAATAAAAGTAAAAACAAGAAGAGTTTAAATGTGAAGGGTGTAAAATGCTCACAGGTGTTTCTGACCATATTGTCCTTGCGTGGGACTCTTTCTACGCCCCTCATGTGATTATGACAGTCTTAGACTCTATTATAAGAGAGAAACTAAGTTTTCAATATAGCTTAATTAAAATAAAAGTAAAAGTAAGAAGATTTTAAAAATAACAGGTGCAAAATGCTCACCGATTATTTCTGCCCATATTCTCCTCACGTAGGACTCTTTCTACATCCCTCATGAGATTATGACAGTCTTAGACCCTATAGTAAAGGAGAAACTAAGCTTTCAATATTGCTTAATTAAAATAAAAGTAAAAGTAAGAAGATTTTAAAAATAACAGCTGCAAAATGCTCACCGATTATTTCTGCCCATATTCTCCTCACGTAGGACTCTTTCTACATCCCTCATGAGATTATGACAGTCTTAGACCCTATAGTAAAGGAGAACCTAAGCTTTCAATATTGCTTAATTAAAATAAAAGTAAAAGTAAGAAGATTATAAAAATAAAGGGTGCAAAATGCTCACCAATTTTTTGTGTCCATACTGTCTTCACGTAGGACTCTTTCTACATCCCTCATGAGATTATGACAGTCTTAGACCCTATAGTAAAGGAGAAACTAAGCTTTCAATTTTCCTTAATTAAAATAAAAGTAAAAGTAAGAAGATTATAAAAATAAAGGGTGCAAAATGCTCACCAATTTTTTGTGTCCATACTGTCTTCACGTAGGACTCTTTCTACATCCCTCATGAGATTATGACAGTCTTAGACCCTATAGTAAAGGAGAAACTAAGCTTTCAATTTTCCTTAATTAAAATAAAAGTAAAAACAAGAAGATTTTAAAAATAACGGGTGCAAAATGCTCACCGATTATTTCTGCCCATATTGTCCTCACGTAGGACTCTTTCTACATCCCTCATGAGATTATGACNTAAAATCATTTTCAAAATTGGATGTGGGTAATATTAGTAAATAGTTTTATGTTACTTACTTGTAATATTATAAATATCGTTACGAATAACACGACGACACATAGGCAAGCAATTATTGCAATGCCTGTCATGAAATTGAAAGGGTTAACTAATTGAAATGTTGAAACTGGTTGAGCTGAAAGTAGGTATGCTTGCACATTTATTCTTCTCTTGTCCGCCTGATTCTTGCAACCTAAAATAAATAAAATGTTCACATTAATTCAAAATTATCTAAAATACCGTAGTTCATTTATTATAAGTATGTAACTTTTACATCCCTTGTAGACTTTCATAAAACAATTTTAAAAAATGTACCTTGACAATTCCTGCAGGAGTAATGGCACTTTTGACATCCATAATCCGTTTTGTAATATCCATCAGGGCAGTCAGGACGACATTCTCCGCCCGCCAGTTGCCATTTTGGCGGACAACTCACACATTGATCATGACCAGGCCCGCTACATGTCTCGCAACTCAAATAACACCGAGTGCAGACCCCACGATCACTGTAATAACCAGCTGCACACGATGCTCTACATTCACCTCCCTGTAGCTACAAAATAGAAAGATTACTATTGTATTTTTCCAAGAATGTTCTTAAAAAGGGATAAAAGCAAGATTTAGAACATAAAATGATGATTAAGACTTAAGAAAATGTAGTTATTGTACTAATAAAATAAAATATTTACAAGTAATCCGTTGGTACAAATGGAGCAGTTTGTTTTTGAGACACATTCCTGACAGGTGTGATAGCAGGGTTCACATGTTCGGGACATTTTATCGTGGAAAGAACCCTTTTCACATTCGGCTACGCAGTGGGTTCCTTGTAGAATAAGGGGATTCGCGCAGGATAAACAGGTGTGTTCTGTAGGTCCATCACATGTTTCACACGTCGAGTGACACGGCTTACAGTTACCGCCGTCAATATACTGATCTGAATAATAAAAGTAAATTACATTAAAAAAGAGTTTAGTTCTACTTTGGATCATATTGTTTTTACCTGTTCCACACTTTTCGCTTCCATGAGGAACACATCTTCCTTTTGAATTGATTTGCCAATCGTCGAGACAGGAAATGCAGGTAGTTTTGTTGCATTCTGAACATCCTGGAGGGCATTCGACACATTCTTTTTGGACTGTGTCGGCATAATGATGGGCAGGACAGTCCTTTAAACATTGTCCTTCATGCCAGTAACGTCCCAACTCGCAGGATATGCATTGTGTGCTATTGGAACCGTGACAAGTACCACAAGTTTCATGACAGGAAGAACATCTGAACAATAAAGAGTGATTTTTATCATTTAGAAACAACTGAATTAGTAATGGTAGACATACGTGTAATCTTCTGTTTCAAACATAGCTAACTAAAAACTCATATAAAAGTTGTGGAAGCCAGGTTTGACCAGAGTTTGCCAGCTTGCAGTTGCACATTTTTCTATTTACATCGTGGGGATCCCACATTTGAAAATGAGGGGTAGAAAATGCTCAACGGTTACTTTCGTCCACAGTGTCCTTGTGTGGGGTTATTTCTACGTCCCTCATGAGATTATGACAATCTTAGACCCTATAGTAAGGGGGAGACTAAACTTTCATTTTGCTTAATTACAATAAAAGTAAAAACAAGAAGATTTAAAAAATAACGGGTGCAAAATGCTCACCGGCTACTTATGTCCATATTGTGCTTGCGTGGGTCTCCTCCTACGCTCTTCATATGATTTTAACAGTCTCAGCCCCTATAGTAAAAGTGAAACTTTACTTTCAAAATTGTTATATATTTTACGTAGTTCGGATATGCAATTGCCTATGCTGCAGTGTATGTGTGTTGCCTACGATTTTATAAACAATTCCTTTGAGATTAATTTTTAAAAGATTTCTAACACTAGGAAAATGATTAAACAAATTGTTCACGAAAGCTTCTGCAGTTAATTCTGAATACTACATTCCACTCAAAGGAGACGCTTATGAAAGAAATTTAAAAGTTACTTATCTGGGGCAATAAATGATACAGAAATAAAAGACGTACACATAAACAAAATCATTTATTTAAATTTTGCAAGGGTTCGTCAGTGACAATATTTTCCGGTTCGGTTTAATAATTAATTAAGTGATTACAATAAAAAATTAACATTCACATTACATAGTACAATTTGCGCAACAAACACAATAGGAAAAAAATATATTTAACTACAACGGATGCTGATCGTTTAAAAACATAATATATTTATTAATTTGTGATCACTGAGTTTAATTGCGGTTAAATTTTTATAATTAACACCTAAAACAATTACCTGTTCAGTTATATAGAATGTGTACATTTAAAAATAACTATATGTCCGTCAAATAAAATATCAAGAGCACTTAATCTTGTTTCATAGATTTGATTTTTAGTTTCGTTTTTTACATATATATTTATATTTTGTTTTGTTTTGTTTCATGCAAGTTAAAGAACTGTCTTCATTGATAGTTACGTGTTACGTTAAAATCTTTGTAATAAATACACACAGCGATTTGGTACAAATGGTAATCATTTTGTTCTTATAAATATCACACCATATTTACAATACTTATCACTATTTACCTTATCTTTATAAATTACACACTCTTGCGTATTTCTAGCGTTGTTCGCTTCTCGCAATAGTTGTTTTGTTAAATTCTTTTTACAAAAAAGGAATTAGACAATGAAGACAGAAAGTGTCGTTGATACACATTAAAGAGGGTGAGGGTGGGAAGATGATTTAGGCGATGGTTGTGTCCCCCGTATAAGTTAGCATTCGCTCTGGTTGTGATTTTGACTGGTTTTCGTATTTATCAAATTCTGTCCCTCCGTACTGTCTGAATCACTTGTGTCGTCGTCATTTACAGCCACAACGTTATAATTGCATGTTACTTTGGGCTTTTTGATCGACACCCTGCTGTAGCCACTTTGGGAGGCGTGGACAGTATTTCTCTGAAAAACAAAAAAAGTTTATTTTAAATTACATAATTAAATATATATTTGGACTTTTTGGACTTTAACTGTTGTTCGTTTGATGAAACATTTCTTGTGAAATTACTTTAACTTTTTAAAACGTTCCCAGCTTTTTTGTAGGGTGTAAAATCATTTTCAAAATTGGATGTGGGTAATATTAGTAAATAGTTTTATGTTACTTACTTGTAATATTATAAATATCGTTACGAATAACACGACGACACATAGGCAAGCAATTATTGCAATGCCTGTCATGAAATTGAAAGGGTTAACTAATTGAAATGTTGAAACTGGTTGAGCTGAAAGTAGGTATGCTTGCACATTTATTCTTCTCTTGTCCGCCTGATTCTTGCAACCTAAAATAAATAAAATGTTCACATTAATTCAAAATTATCTAAAATACCGTAGTTCATTTATTATAAGTATGTAACTTTTACATCCCTTGTAGACTTTCATAAAACAATTTTAAAAAATGTACCTTGACAATTCCTGCAGGAGTAATGGCACTTTTGACATCCATAATCCGTTTTGTAATATCCATCAGGGCAGTCAGGACGACATTCTCCGCCCGCCAGTTGCCATTTTGGCGGACAACTCACACATTGATCATGACCAGGCCCGCTACATGTCTCGCAACTCAAATAACACCGAGTGCAGACCCCACGATCACTGTAATAACCAGCTGCACACGATGCTCTACATTCACCTCCCTGTAGCTACAAAATAGAAAGATTACTATTGTATTTTTCCAAGAATGTTCTTAAAAAGGGATAAAAGCAAGATTTAGAACATAAAATGATGATTAAGACTTAAGAAAATGTAGTTATTGTACTAATAAAATAAAATATTTACAAGTAATCCGTTGGTACAAATGGAGCAGTTTGTTTTTGAGACACATTCCTGACAGGTGTGATAGCAGGGTTCACATGTTCGGGACATTTTATCGTGGAAAGAACCCTTTTCACATTCGGCTACGCAGTGGGTTCCTTGTAGAATAAGGGGATTCGCGCAGGATAAACAGGTGTGTTCTGTAGGTCCATCACATGTTTCACACGTCGAGTGACACGGCTTACAGTTACCGCCGTCAATATACTGATCTGAATAATAAAAGTAAATTACATTAAAAAAGAGTTTAGTTCTACTTTGGATCATATTGTTTTTACCTGTTCCACACTTTTCGCTTCCATGAGGAACACATCTTCCTTTTGAATTGATTTGCCAATCGTCGAGACAGGAAATGCAGGTAGTTTTGTTGCATTCTGAACATCCTGGAGGGCATTCGACACATTCTTTTTGGACTGTGTCGGCATAATGATGGGCAGGACAGTCCTTTAAACATTGTCCTTCATGCCAGTAACGTCCCAACTCGCAGGATATGCATTGTGTGCTATTGGAACCGTGACAAGTACCACAAGTTTCATGACAGGAAGAACATCTGAACAATAAAGAGTGATTTTTATCATTTAGAAACAACTGAATTAGTAATGGTAGACATACGTGTAATCTTCTGTTTCAAACGTCCTCGAAGGGCACGCTGCAAGACATCGCCCTTGATGTAACAATAGATGGTGATCACAGCTAGTACAATAATCTGGTCGATCCTGACAGCTTCCGCAGTTCGGTTGGCAAGGGATGCAAGTCTTATCCATGTAATCTGAAAAAAGACAAGGAAATATAGATACAAACGTTACAAAATCTTTTTTAACTAACTTACTTTCGAAATAGCCTTCAGGACATTGTTGCATACAAACGTCCAAATCTAAGACACGAACATGTCCCGGTGAACACGAAACACAATTATTTTGACCTGGTCCTGTACAAGTGTCGCAGGATTCATGGCACGGCTTACAAACACCCTGTGTATCAGCGTAACTCCTCGGAGGACACGTACCAACACACATACTGGAAAGACAAATAATTCATGTTGTTAGACAATAGTAATGAAAGATAAAAGTATTTTTCTTACTTGTCCAGTCTTTTATTTTGACAACCAATACATTTATCGGCACCAATTCCATAGCAACCCCTATCGTCGCATTCGGGATCACAATTCTCTTTGTTGTCTATGTCATTGTCACCATCAATCCTATTGTCGGTATTATCCCTTACTTTGTTCAACTTTTTGCCGTCTAATGAACTTATCGCTCTTTCCGGTTCTGATCCAGAAAAGGTGTACACATTTGGGAAGTTGTTGAAGTCTTTGAAGAATTCTGCGTTAAAGTAATCATTTGGCGTAACCTGACTTTCTTCTGTGACAAGTTCTGCTTCCTGGGAGGGAAAAGTGAAGGAATTTAGATGAGATTTCCAAGGGGTAGAAGAAGGATTACCGGGTGGTCTTAACCTGATCGGATTGACAGCGGTGCCGTAGAATATCAACTGCCATTTCTTGAGAATTCCTGCTTGATTTACGTGACGATTACCTGCGTTCACTATTTGCAATGTCCATCTTCCGTCAGCTTTTTCACCCCAGAAATGAACGCTAAGGAAAGGCCAATCGTCAAAGTTTGAATTTACAACGTCTCTCGGCCTTTCAAACAAAAGAGTAGACGTGGTTCCCATAGGAGAAGTTAGCAAAATCCTCAAATTGCCACGGGGGAAGAAACGTAAGGAAATTTTGCACTGAACATGTTCTAGAAAATGAACCTCATTAAGTGTATTTCTACATCCATCCACGTCCATGTGAGCAGATAATGTGTATCCATAATTGGACTCGATTTGACGTTCTTCTAGTATTTCTCTCGATTTACAAATATGTTGTGCAGGAACTGTAGTCCATTTTTCAGCCAAACTGACCAAAGCACCCGCGTCCATAAGTCCGTATCCAAATTTGTGACTTACTTTCCTTTTAACTCCGTTTGTTATCCAGCCGGGTTCTTTTTCTAAGGGTTCTGGTCGTGATGTTAGAACCACAAGATACTGCATATCTCTCCACGTTAAGCTGGGATTAGCTTCAAGTGCCAAAGCGCAAATTCCAGCTGCCAGGGGAGCTGAAGCAGAAGTTCCAGTATGTTCAACTGTACAAATGTGGTCAGGCCGAAGACGGGCATCCATATCCACAGTTGCTACACTCTTGTCATGTCCAGGAGTTCCTGAGCTATACGTTGTTGCTAACGTTGAAGAGCACTCTTCTAAATACCAGGGTTTGTACCTAAAATTCATTTAGATGGAGAAGCTAAAGTTAAGTCTACCTCTTGATTAATCAACCTACCCTCCTTGTGTTGCGCTAGATATACTTAAAGTGAAAATACTGTTTGTGTATCCATCACAGTTGCATGAATCGGTATGTCGACCCCCATTCCCTGAAGCCCATACGAAAATCGACCCCTTCCCTTTTCGCCCGCTGGTTACCCCATAAATGAACGCTCGCCTTGCTAAAGGACCTGGTCCATCCACTGTTTTGCCATCATCCTCTGGGCCCCAAGATGCGCTATAGATGTCGATATGATCTGGATTCAGTCCCAAAGCTCGTGCTTCAACGGCGTCATTTACCACCCCATCCAACATTCTTACTCCTGATAATAAAATAATCATTAATAAATCATAATAATTTATTTCCAATAAAATTCTTGTAAGTACGTGGAGATTATATTAGTCTGCTTTAATACCACGATCGTTTGAAAAAAATAAATAATATATTTTAAGTGACTATATTATCAGAAGCTCGTGATAATTTTGAAAATATGCCTCCTAAATTCCCTTTATTTTCCCTTTTTATTGTCCATTTCCGTTGAATTGGTTTTAGCGTTTAATTACAACTCATTACGGTTATTGGGAGACGAATGAATATCTGCATATTATCAATGATATGTTGGCAGTAATAATTAATGCGAATTTAATATCGTGGTTTTCATATTATTAGCCCCAAGTAATAATTGCTATTCATTTTATTGGGCAGTCGGGTTGTGTTAAAATCAGGCAAACACGATTATCGAACGCAATGCACCACGATGACAATAATATTCGATTGCTTCATCCGCGAAATTTCTGTTTTAATTTCGAATGAAAATATTCACGGATCAGTGCTTTTGATCCAGTTAATTGGTCTGTTTTCTGATTTTCAAATGAGCAATGCATATAAGTTGTAAGGGAGTTGCTTAATTTATTTTAAATCTGCCTCCAACTTTTTTAAATTTATTTGACTAATTCAATGATTTTTGCAAAACAATAAACGTACTTAAATACCTAACGTTTTATTAAAATTAAATTAATTAAAATAAAAGTTGAGTTAACTTAAGTAAAGCAATGTTATGTTCAAGTCGATTTATAATCAATTTTAAGTTGTTGGGAAGTACCTAAGTTCTATACGAGGATTTGTTGATTTAAGATCTTCTGTTAGAACAGGTCAAAGGTTATAGACGGTAGATTCGTAGCTCGTAGAGATAAAGGGGACGTTAGTGGTAGTTTCATGGTTCATGATGCACGATATTGAGTGGGGAATTTCGGACCCAGCAGTAATTTCTACCAGAAATTACTGGTGCCAATGATGTCATTACATGTTCACGAAAGTTTGGATATGCAAAGTCATCATTTAAAGTGGTATTGTAAATTCATTACTCGTTACTCTAGTTCTCATAACGTAATAAATAAATTCTAGGATTCTCTGTTCCAATTTTGACGAACTCCAGTGGAACGCCCTAATCGAGAGAATTTTAATATAAAAAAGTACGAACTTTGCAAATCTATAATTGATGAATTAGTCGTATTAATTTCTCAACAAGATGAAATGGTACTTTTATAGTAATTAATGCTATCGACATTCTATGGGATATGTTAAGAAATACAAAAAAAGAAAAAATTATTAATTGGTCAGCTAAAATTAATAAATAAGGTCATGCGCAAATTTTCGATTAACTTCAATGTCAAGAAACTGACCTATTATATTAAAATTGATTGTGCGATTGATTATTCTTACATGTTTTAACGCTAAATTATTTATAAATATTTGAAGCTTTCAAAAGGTTATGACCTTATTGGTTTCTTACTTATTCGACCAAATTCTTATTTTAGTTAAATTAAATGTAAATATTATTTCTATTCTATTTGCTGTTTATGAGGTCAAAATTATTGGCTTAAGTTAAATAATAGTTCTTAATTTTCCTTTTTCTTTTGGAATAATTAATAAAGAATAAGTCAACGGGGGGGGGGGGGCAAGAGTAATTAAGAAGGTCATTTTCCTTGCGACTTAACTGTAGACCGAACCCAACTACGAGGTGTCCGAAATCATTAATGTACATACAGCAATAACTGAACTTGATTTTTAAATTATGAATAATTCGTCTTAACATTTCTGAAGGGAAGCTTTCTTAAACATCAGTAAGTGCAATGGTACAAATGTATTCATCAACTCTTGTTTCCTTATTTACCTTTGTCGCCCGTTTTAATTGGAAAAAAGACACTGATGCTAAAATAGTTTATGAAAGATTAGAACCAAATAGGCTTGCAAACAATTTTATTGATGTAAAATCAACATCAATCATTTTATATCAAAATATTTACAACCGCATTTTGTTTCCGGTCTTTTATACATTGTAATAAGAGAAAGAAATGGAATCCGAGTTTCTTTAGCTTTGGGTTCATCCAATAAGTGAAGTTTTTCGAATCGTTTTTTAAGAATTTTGGATTATACGAATTTATTAGCACACCACAATATCTTGCAGTTTTCAGTTTTACACAGCTGGCGTACATCAATTCGATATTGTTTTGCGGGCTGTTTTGTCATAGAATTTCGTAATTCCCTGGTAAAGGTACGATAAGTGGTGATTTGGCAGGTGCTTATATCAATTTGGAACTTCGAAATTCCATGGACCATAACATCGAACCCAAAAAATAAAATCGATCCAATATTTTAGATTATCCATTTCAATTTAGAATTCGTTAGGCTTTCTTCAGTTAAAGAATTAACAAACAAAAGATTTTTAGTATTTGAAATTTGTTACTAGATTTTGACGCTAATGAAAAAAAAAAAGAAACTTTACCAGTGTTTGATAAAAAGGATCTACAAGACTAGATAACACACGGTTGAAATATAGAATCAAATAATTTTTTTTTCTATATGTTCTCGAGCTTTTTCTCACAACTACCACATGCAAGCTCGCATGTATGACAAGAAATTTATGCGGTTAAGACAATTATTGTGTCGATAAATAGAAAAATTTGTGCTTAGAATTATTAAAAAAACAACGTAAGCATCACATTATATGAACAAGACCAAGTCTTAACACGCAAGACCAAGACCGAGACCAAAACTAAAAGTATTTGAACAAAACCAAGACGAAGAACGAACAAGCAAGACCAATACCAAGACGGAGACAGTTTTGGTCTTTATCTTGCTTTGCCCGTCACTAAAAACGGTTTGCAATTAAGTATGACCGATCAAAGGTAAGTCCGTAAAAAAATTCTCAAAGAAGCTACAGTCAACATCAATTAAATAATAATAACAATAATTGATTTTCAAAAGGAATTTTAATTTCGAGCGAAATAATTAATTTGCAAGAGTATCTAAACAGCAGAAGAATTAAGAAGTTGGATAACTTCTGGCGCAAGCAGTACAAAAAACAAAATTAAATACTTGTTATCGTGATGATGAAACTTAAATTACTTTTTGCGAAAGAACGAGACTTAGTTTGCAACATTTTCACCACCGAATGCTTGTTAGTTGAAATTCTATCGTGCGGTTCCCGGTTGTTTGGTAGGCGTAAATAATTTAGCCAGTTAGTTAAGCAAAACAGATAACACCGGGGGTCGCGTAATATTAAATGAAACAGTCATACCCTTGCAAATATTCAAACTTCGAAAATGGAGATTTGTAAGCGCCATTGTTTTCGTTTTGTTGTTTGTTTCTTCCGACTTGAAATACGCTGCAAGTTAATTTCGGCTGTAGCGTCTTTTATTCGGCGTCGCGATGAAAGTTTTTGAGATACGGGGCAAAGACGACGGCGACGACGACGGCAACGGCGTCAGCAAGTTTGTTTGTTCACAGGCGAGAAGGCGCAGCCCGAGATTAGAGAATACGCCTTGGCATACATAAGGTGCAAATTTACAACAAATTTCCTTTTACATTCGCACTATCTTTATTACACGTTTACAACCTCGAATGAGGTAGCACGATAAACTTTGATTTAATATCCTATATTCACCCTTTCTAGTAAACAAAATTGTAAATATCAGCCAAAATTATTAGATTACTTTTTCAAAAATATATGATATCAGTTTTTGATTATATTTTTCTTATTGAGCTACAGAATGTTTTTTACGTAATTATTATCATAATAAAGTATGCACCCGACATAAAAATGTTCAGTCTCCCAGAGTCTTTGAAAACGAGGCTCGAGTCTTTCTGGTGTCGCTGAGAGAGACTGTCAAAAAACCTGTTTAGCGTCTCTGAACGAGAGACTCGAATCTCTAAACGAGAGACTCGAATCTCTCAATAAGTGGTGTCTCGATAGACATGGTTAAAATTTTCTATGTTCAACATATTTCAGAGATCCCAGTCTTTCTACAAGAGACTCGAGTCTCTCTTAGAAACACTGGGATCTCTGAAATATGTTGAAAATTTTAACCATGTCTATCGAGACACCACTTATTGAGAGATTCGAGTCTCTCGTTCAGAGATTNTCTAGTTTTAGAGAAATAAGAAGATTAGCTTAGGATAGGAAAGAGTGGAAGTGCGTGTCCTTTCAGTCTTAGGACTGACGACCTTATGATGATGAATCAAATTACTGTTGTTAAGTCTATCTTTATTAATCCTTATTAGAATCTTAAATCAAGATATCAGACAACATAAGTACTTCTTTCGTGTTGTCTCTTACTACTGTAACATTATAATCTTCACCTATATTATATATTATATTTGCTGTATTCCATAAAATAATATTGAGTACCGCAGTGAAAATTTACGTTGGTAACAGTTCTGCTTAAAACCTCGTTGTGGCTTACTTTTCCGAAGAAAATTAACGGAAATTCCGTGTATAAACTTATTTAGATCAATCACCCTGTACGTAAACAAGTGACGCGAATTTGTTTTAAATACAAAGTAACGTGACCCGATTAAGTAAATGAAAACGGCACACCACTGTGATTCAATTGTCGCACGTACATTGTTGCGATAAATGGTCAATCAGGGGGACACTTTGAACTTTTAATTTACTCCAAAAATATCCGGGGCGAATAACGCTATTAATATTCCGTCCTATTGGGGGATGGAGACAAGGAACTTACACATTCACCGCGTTATTCTTGTCAAATCTCGGCAAATTGTTCCCGTAATCGAGTTTGTTATCCGAAATTCGGGAATTAGAGGGCGGCGAATGAGATCAGTATTGATTCGGAACAGATAGGTAGATATAAAATGTAACTTCCGCTTCGCATCTGACATCCGCACACTGACGACGATGACGACAGCGGTGATGGTGGTGGTTTTAAATTCGTCGAAAGCAGTGGCGTACACTTTACATTTGCGTTTTCTTGTACGAAAGTAATCTCATCATCATAAGGTCTTCAGTCCTAAAACTGTTGGACACGCAACTCCACTCATTTATATCCGTTTTTGCTGGGCCGTCAGTCCTAAAATTGGTTGGACACGTACCTCCATTTTTTCCTATCCTGAGCTAATCTTCGCTTTTTCCTAAAACTAGAACAACGCATATTCTTAACTACAGTGTAAACTCTATATAACGACACTTAAGGGACTGAACATTTTTCGGCGTTATAAAGAGTGGTCGTTAAATGGAGAGAAATAAAAGATATTACTTTACTATTCTATAATAATATGCATTTATCAATATAGTACACATTTTGCACACGAACATTATTATTCATACATTGCGTATAGCCTGTTGTCATCGTCTGATGCTTTTTGCTGCTCCAATATTTTAATTTTATTTTGTTACGTATCTTACTCATATCTTGAGATACTGCTGGATCAATTTGATTATATAAAAAGTATTTTTTTAATAGTTTCGCTGCATCAAGTGCTTGTTTGATGCTTGGTGGAGGGACAGGATCGTCTTCTTCAACAACGTACACAGCTGCAGTTCTTATCTATTTCGGCAAGTTAGAAAGTACTGCTCAATGATTTATAATGCCGCATTGTTGTCGTTAAATAGAGTGAGCGTGACGCTATATAGAGTGTAATATTGTACAGAAAATAATTCCAGCAATTTCGTCGTTTTAAGGAGTTTGTCGTTAAATCGAGTGACGTTATAAAGAGTTTACACTGTATATTTCAGTAGGAATGAATAATTGAGTAACAAAATCTAAGTTATTTCCTTTATATAATTTGTGATGCCGGGTTTTACTCTGATCTTAGAATAGCTCCACCACGTCAGGATTTTGACCTCAAAACTCAAAAAATTAACTTTTGGTTTTTGTTAGTACGTGAAGAAGAAGTGTAAAATTACTACTAAGTAAGAGAATAGTAATGCCCGAGGTGTGTTTTGTATTTAAAGTTAATATCGGATTTCAAGAATTGCCCCAGTACGTTAATATTTTGAAAAATATATTTTATGATTTTGGAAAATCTCAACCTTTTAGGGATGTCCGATACTAACGTTCTAATTTAGCAATCAGTTGGAAATAACTACGCACTCCCCTATTTACGCACATTATTACTCTTGTCTTCAATAGAGATGGGAATAAGGAATGAAAGATTTTAAGGGAATTTGGGAATAGTTAATTCATGTTAGGGAAATAAGAATTTACACTCTCAAAGAGAAAAAAAAAAAAGCGAATAGGGGAGGACTTATTGCATAGGATTTTGGAGAAATTTTAAATTAGACACATGGAAACCAGAATATAGATTCTCAGTGATAGTACACAATCATCATCATGGTAAGGTCGTCAGACACGCACCTCCACTCTTTCCTATCCTGAGCTAATCTTCGCAGTTCCCCAAAACCAGAACAACCCACATTATAATTTATTTTCAGTAATCTAATCCAGGTCTACCTCTACCCCTCCTAACTCCCGTTTCTGCCTCTAATATGTCTCTGACCAGACCTTCATGCCTGAGAAGGTGTCCTACTAACCTATCTCGTCTATTTCTTATTGATTTCCATACAGTCCTTTGTTCCCCTATTATTTCTAATACCCCTTCATTTCTAACCTTATCATCCACTGTATCCTCATCATTCGCCTGTAACACCACATTTCGAACGGTTCTACCCTTCTCTTTTCCGCTGCCCCCTCAGTCCATGTTTCGCACCTGTACAACACCGTGCTCCAAACATACACCTTTAACAATCTTTTTCGAATTTATAAATTAACCGTTCAGTCATTTCTTCTCATTTTCCGTCACCCATCTCATTCGCTCTTTCCTTATTATTTTTTCCCTTGCATACCAGTATTTTTGTTTTACTTTTATTTATTTTCATACAATACTGATCTGTCAGTACCGCTTCCATTTTATTTAAAGCTATCTCTAGGTCCTCTTTGCTAGATGCTAATACTGCTATATCATCTGCAAATCTAAGCATACTAATCTTTTGCCCTTGCACATCTATCCCTACAATTGTACTGTCTTTAATGATATTGATCCTATCTTCGATGTATAGATTAAAAAGTAGCGGTGACAGTGTCCATTCCTGTCTGACTCCCTTCCTAATATTTACTTCTCTACGTTGCAGCCCCATCTCTATAACTGCCTGTTGCTCTTTATACAAACTAAGTATCACTCTTCTATTTTTGTAACTCATCCCTACATTTTTAAGTATATTTAACATCTTGTCCCATTTAACATTGTCAAAAGCTTTTACTAAATCTACAAATCCCATGTACGCACTCTTTCTTTTTTCTATCGTTTTCTCTATTGTTACCCGTAAAGCTAGAATGGTTTCCCATGTTCCTCTATTTCTTCTAGACTCAAATTGATCTTCCCCTAATACTTCTTCCGCCCTTTTTTTCCATCCTCTTCTGTACAATTCTAGTTAAGATTTTTGACGCAAGGGAAGTTAAGCTAATTGTTCTGAATGTCTCGCACCTATCCGCTTCTCCCTCTTTAGTACACAATATTTTTACTAAAATAAATATTCAATCAAAGTAAATAAAAACTACCCTTTAAGCGTTATCTTTTCGATTGCTAGTTCAAGTAAGTACGTTATTAACTGGTTTCTTCATCTCGTCGACCAACCGAAGCTAATTTAGAAGTCTCTGTCGCCTGTCTAATAAATTGGGGATGGTCGTTAATACAAGTGTATATATTTTACCTTCTTTTTGAAGAAAATGAATTACTGACAAACGAGCGAAAAATTCGGTTATTAACTCGAAGCCAGTGGTTTTACCGGGTCGCATTCTTACTTAAGTAATGAATCATTTAGCTTAGACAGCTTCAACAATTTTGGGACTTTTTACGACCAAAACGATTCCGCTTTGCGGCTTGATTCATTTATCAGGCTGACATGTCACACTAGTACATCATTTTACGGTTTATTCAACTTATTTGCGAACATTTCCGATTTTTCTTTGCTTCGTCGTAATCGTATATAGCAGCACCTATTACGAAATTCATCCATCGGAGTTTATAAATGAAACTTGTCTGTTTTAAGGTGTTCTTCAGGTTCGGGAGTGTCTGACACAGGAAACGATTTCTCAGCCGCTTTCATTCTTCCGGCTTTATTATTTTGAATTTTATAGCGGCAATTCATCATCCGCACGCTCTAGCTTTAATTATTCCTCTTTATAAATTCGTTTTTAATTTGTCCCCAGGTGCACGTTTTCAACACAAAATACGAGTTCTTTATTAAACGATAACTTATAACAGGACCGTTAAATTTACGTACATGTATGCAAATAAGAACGAAAATGTAACATTTCTGAATGCAGCGCGACGGTCATAAAAATGGAAAATATGTCTCGTGCCAGTTGACACAAAAACGTTGCAATATCCAACGGTACATTCTAAACCGTGAGATGCAGACGTTAAGGACAGCAACAACTCTCACTTATGTATATGTTAAATAGTCAAAAACTATTAAAAATAAAACATAAATGTATATTTTTCGTCTTATGAATTTGGTCCTTCGAGACGGATAAATTGTATCAGGGAAATATTCTGACTTTCAGTAGTCGGTCAGTATTCATTAATGCGTTGAGCGACGTAATTTCCGAAGTAACGCAAACGTGTAAATGTGTAAAAATAGTCAAAAACTAATAAAAATAAAACATAAATGTATATTTTTAGTCTTAAGCATTTGGTCCTTCGAGACGGATAAATTATATTAAGGATGTATTCTGACATTCAGTAGTCGGTCAGTATTCATTAATGCGTTGAGCGACGTAATTTCCGAAGTGACGCAAACGTGTAAATGTGTAAAAACAGTCAAAAACTATTAAAAATAAAACATAAATGTATATTTTTCGTCTTATGCATTTGGTTCTTCGAGACGGATAAATTATATTTGTGGGGAATATTCTGACTTTTATCAGTCGGTCAGTATTCATTAATGCGTTGAGCGACGTAATTTCCGAAGTGACGCAAACGTGTAAATGTGTAAAAATAGTCAAAAACTATTAAAAATAAAACATAAATGTATATTTTTCGTCTTATGCATTTGGTTCTTCGAGACGGATAAATTATATTTGTGGGGAATATTCTGACTTTTATCAGTCGGTCAGTATTCATTAATGCGTTGAGCGACGTAATTTCCGAAGTGACGCAAACGTGTAAATGTGTAAAAATAGTCAAAAACTATTAAAAATAAAACATAAATGTATATTTTCCGTCTTATGTATTTGGTCCTTCGAGACGGATAAATCATATCAGAGAAATATTCTGACTTTCAGTAGTCGGTCAGTATTCATTAATGCGTTGAGCGACGTAATTTCCGAAGTGACGCAAACGTGTAAATGTGTAAAAACAGTCAAAAACTATTAAAAATAAAACATAAATGTATATTTTTCGTCTTATGTATTTGGTCCTTCGAGACGGATAAATCATATCAGAGAAATATTCTGACTTTCAGTAGTCGGTCAGTATTCATTAATGCGTTGAGCGACGTAATTTCCGAAGTGACGCAAACGTGTAAATGTGTGGGTAGAATCAAGACCGAATTTTCCGACCGCTATAATCGAAGCAATCCATTCTAAGGGAGTAACACCGCCGCTTCCTAAATGGCACTGAAAGCACTCGATTGTCCCCAACAAAAAAATTATCGGCCAACGTTAGGGGTCGCATACGTTGAATGTGAGAGCCCTTTCAGGCCAATGGCGGGTCGAAGTTCATGCAATATTCATATTAATCGGTTCTGATTATCCCGAAAAATGCGGCAATATTGGCTTAGATCGAGACCCTTTCTAGCTCAAACGGGTAACGCTCGACCTTTATACGAAAGTTGACCCAACAATTTCCAACTTCGACGTTAATATAATTGCTCTTAATTGTTGGCGAAATGGGGCGAATGATTGCGGATAGAAAACGTCATTTATTTTCTGACTGTCGAAAAATTAGTGAAATAAATATCAACAACAAGGTAGGTATATAAAAGGGTGAGAAGCTACAGAAAGAAACACGCCGTTAAGTGAATAATAATCAAACTTAATTTGTGTAATTAAATAACAACTAATTATCACCTAATCTACATCGATAAAACTTTAGATTGAAAGACGAAACGTCGGTTAAGATTACATAATTAATAAGAACATTTCACGCCTATCTAAT
>NW_020439076.1:1691341-1698485 GCF_000699045.2 Agrilus planipennis
TGGACCTATGCGCATTACGACTAATACCATAAACATAGCGAATAAAAAAATTATTAAAATCAAACTGAGTGCATGCATAGTTATGTTTTAACCATCGGCACTTTGATAATGCGGCATCAAAGGTTTTGTACTTACTTCTCAAAGAAATTTGCCGCTTTTCGGAAGTACATGGTTATGATACACGCGCCGGCGGCTTCTTTTGAAATCTAAAACAATCGTTGCCGCCACGCCGAAATCATAACATTTGACACTATTTGATTGCCGCCATAGGGTGTAGGTATACTCATGCAAAATAATTTCGAATTTTTTTACACGCTTTATATTATTGTTTGATTTGCGGCGGCATCCTTATCATAGAGCCGGCACGTGGCGAGGCGGCGCGGTAGAAAGCAAGGATCATAAATGTTTATTAAGAAACAGTTACTTCCATGGAAAACGACATATAGGTCAGTTGATTTTTCGAATTTCTTATCAAATCTTCAGTTATTTATTAATCTGCTTGATCTTTACTATGGCTATATTCATTCAAGCTCACAATGTTCCAATTCTAATACGTTTTTCTAGGATTTAAAGTAAACTTTAATAAATAGTAATAGACTAATAGGTAATTGCAAGACTTGCAAGACTCTTGCTGCAAGACCAAGACCAAGACCAAGACTGGGAGCGCAAGACCAAGACCAAGACCAAGACCAGGTGTATTGGCGCAAGACCAAGACCAAGACTGGCTAAGTCTCGTCTTGTTCTTGCGTTTGGGCAACACTAATTAGAGCCAGAAAGGAGAGTTAAGAGGGTTTGAGATAAACTTAGATTAGATTACTGTTCGCAAATAGTTAAGGATGTGGGTTGTTCTAGTTTTAGGGATATAGGAAGATTAGCTAAGGATAGGAAAGAGTGAAGATGCGTGTAGGGTGTAATTAAGTAAAAAAACAATCCTGTTGTTTCTGAATTAAATAATTCGGTAGCCAATAAGGAGAATATTAGATAGGTGCATGCATCTTAATCGATGGTAGTTACTTTCAACAATTTTTGTACATTAAGAACCTTTACATGTAATATTAAGTAATATCTTCGAAGAAAAGTCGCTTTCAAAAAATCCCAAGGAACAGCTCTTTCAAGTTTCACCGTATGTTTAATGAATACCCCACGTAAAAACACGTTTGCACTTTGTCATTTTTGATCTCGCTTTAACGTATCTACTATTATGATGTATGACAATTGCAGCAGGGCAACACCAGTTTAACAATAGGTACATAAACTAAGCGTTCTGTTTGAACAGCTTCATGCTTTTTTAATGAAAAACAGCATCCATATAATATACCAACGATTCCAACAATATTTTGTTGGTGACCGCAATTTAAAATAAAATGTTTTGCAAATAAACGTTTCATGTGTGCAGAGTGGAACAATAGAAATAAGCGGAAAAACGTCATTTAACACTGCAGCGTAAATTTTCATATAGTCGATCGACTAATTTGTGGATCGAGTTGGTTAGTTTCGAACATTTTTCGCTTTATATGCAAATTAAGTGGATAGTTCGGTTTGGTGGTTTGGTGCCAAGTGTCGCGGTGGTCTACCAACGAATAAGCAGTTAAAAATTAAATAGCCCATAAAGTCACATTAAAACCACCGAAACATTAGCCATTTTTGATCAAACTCATCTTACGTTAGCAGTGGTTTAAATTCTAATTAGAAAATGGTACAAAGTTAGACACTCTATCGAGGGGCAAAAATTTTTTTTCTTGAAAAACCGGTAGAAGATAGAGACATAACCTGCAAGATCAACAGCAGTCTGTAAATGTTGAAGTCACGAGACCAAACCATATGCTAAGCGCAGGGTCGAGTTACGTTTAATAAAAAGAAGTCACTTTATGCTAGCGAACGATTAATTTAGGAATTCGAAAAAGACTGTTAAAGGTGTATGTTTGGAGCACGGCATTGTACGGGTGCGAAACATGGACGGTGGGGGTGGCGGAAAAGAAAAAGTAGAAGCGTTCGAAATGTGGTGTTACAGACGAATGACGAGGATACTTTGGATTCAGGACGGAAGAAATGAAGAGGTATTAGAAAGAATAGGAGAACAGAGCGTTTTATAGAAGTCAATGAGAAATAGGCGAGATAGGTAGCTAGGACACCTTCTCAGGCATGAAGGGCTAGTCAGAAATATATTAGAGGCAGAAACAGGAGTTAAGAGGAGTAGAGGCACACCTAGATTAGATTATTATTCGCAAATAGTTAAGGATGTGGGATGTTCTAACAGGTCAATTGAAAAGTCCCCGGCCTAAAATAGTAAAACACATTTTTTTTGCAANAAAATAGTCAAAAACTATTAAAAATAAAACATAAATGTATATTTTCCGTCTTATGTATTTGGTCCTTCGAGACGGATAAATCATATCAGAGAAATATTCTGACTTTCAGTAGTCGGTCAGTATTCATTAATGCGTTGAGCGACGTAATTTCCGAAGTGACGCAAACGTGTAAATGTGTGGGTAGAATCAAGACCGAATTTTCCGACCGCTATAATCGAAGCAATCCATTCTAAGGGAGTAACACCGCCGCTTCCTAAATGGCACTGAAAGCACTCGATTGTCCCCAACAAAAAAATTATCGGCCAACGTTAGGGGTCGCATACGTTGAATGTGAGAGCCCTTTCAGGCCAATGGCGGGTCGAAGTTCATGCAATATTCATATTAATCGGTTCTGATTATCCCGAAAAATGCGGCAATATTGGCTTAGATCGAGACCCTTTCTAGCTCAAACGGGTAACGCTCGACCTTTATACGAAAGTTGACCCAACAATTTCCAACTTCGACGTTAATATAATTGCTCTTAATTGTTGGCGAAATGGGGCGAATGATTGCGGATAGAAAACGTCATTTATTTTCTGACTGTCGAAAAATTAGTGAAATAAATATCAACAACAAGGTAGGTATATAAAAGGGTGAGAAGCTACAGAAAGAAACACGCCGTTAAGTGAATAATAATCAAACTTAATTTGTGTAATTAAATAACAACTAATTATCACCTAATCTACATCGATAAAACTTTAGATTGAAAGACGAAACGTCGGTTAAGATTACATAATTAATAAGAACATTTCACGCCTATCTAATTGCTGCTAATTGAAAAAAATATTACTACATCACTGTGGAAGATAGTGCAAAGGATTCAAATATTTGATTGTTCGAATAGTTAAATATCTATCACTATTCAAATATAAATAAATATTTGAATACTTAAATATTAAAAAATTTCGACGTAGAATGCAATTTCACAGTATCATTCTTGTATTTGCTCACCTTTTCTGTATAAGATAAGTATGTATACAATATAAAATAAATGTATACACAGATATGAAAAATATACTGCATTAGCAATGATACAAAGACGTCCACGTCGATATTCATGAACTGCGACAGAGTAGGTCGGGATATAGGTAAGATAAACTTTCCAGGAAATGATTTACAACTTCTGCATCGGCATCAAACAGGGTAACGATGGAATAGATATATACATTAGGGTTTTTGTGGTGTGAAATAAATCATGAGATTCCCGTACAGTATTGAAATATACACGATGATAGAAAACGTATGCGAATATTGCAGATATGTACGATATAATATATATATATATATATATNTATATATATATATATGTACATATGTATGGATTTCGATATAATCCTTATTTATTAAATTGACAAACATGTTACTGTATCAGGAAAAACAGATTGAATTTCTAAATTTAGTTTCAACTTGTATTTTTGTGAAAAGGAAAATATGGTAAAATAATCCAATCCAGGAAAAGCAACATATATATCGGATAGTGGCAGAATCTTACGATACGCCACGTGCTTAAAAACGAATCCTCATAAATAATAATATATTTTCCTGGCAACTCAATATCCAATAGTCAAATATCAAAACAATATTGTTCACCTTGCTTAATATTGTTGCTTGTTATGATAAGTATGTCACATTTTAATAAAATATCAAAAATTAGCAACTTCTTCTAGTTTGTGGTCTCCTATATTTATATACGTTTTAATCCTAGCTTTTATTGATGAGCAAAATTGATCGTGGTTTTGCAGTCTTGGTCTTGTGAAAATGTAAGACCAACACCAAGACTGTCTTTATTGTAGCAAGTCCAAGACCAAAACCAAGATCAAGACCGAATGAAAAAGACAAAACACTAACGACAACCGAATATGCAAGACCAATAAATCATCTGCAAATGTAAGGATGCTAATCTTTTGTCTTTGTATGTATGTTAACTGCTAACACTGCTCTGTCTTTAACAGATAATATTAATCTCATTTTTGATACACAGATTAATAAGGAGCGGCGAAAATGTAAGTATATCCTTGTCTAATTCACTTCCTATTATTTATTTCACATAAAATAGAAATTATCTAATAATCAACTCACATAATTTTGAGCTAAATCTGGATGATTTGTTTGAATCCCGTCGTCCAAAATAGATACCACAACCCCCCTCCCCGTATAACCTTTGTCCCATGCGGGCTTCAAATTCATATCCAATCCATCTTTAGCTCCTCCATTCTGAAACAAATAAAAGAACAGTTTACAATTAGATTCACGTAAGTAGGCCATCAAATTACATAATTTTATTTTAAACACGGTAATACTTTCTTTTTAATAGTTAAATAACTTCCAAAACTAAATTAATAGGTCATTCCCTAGACAAAAATTTTCAGTCTCTCTCCAGTCTGTCAGAGTCTTTCAGCGTCTCTCGCAGTCTTTCACAATCTCTCAGTTACTACCTAGGTGTTTTTATGGATCTCTCACAGTCTCTGTATGAGAGACTCGAACGATAAAATTGTTAATTCAGAGATTCGAGTCTCTCACAGAGAGACTGAATGAATAAAACCGAAAAATTGAGAGACTCGAGTCTCTCTTAGAAACACTGGGATCTCTGAAATATGTTGAAAATTTTAACCATGTCTATCGAGACACCACTTATTGAGAGATTCGAGTCTCTCGTTCAGAGATTCGACTCTCTCGTTCAAAAATTCGAGTCTCTCGTTCAGAGACGCTAAACAGTTTTTTTGACAGTCTCTCGACGCGACATCAGAGAGACTCGATGAGAGACGAAGACTCTAGTCTCGTTTTTAGAGACTCTGATAGACTGAATATTTTTATCTCGGGTTATTGGACACTTAAAAAGAAGAGGTTTGTGCTTATAAATGCATACCTACATATAGGATTGTAAAGTCAATTTAATCTGTATATAGTAATAAATATTTATGAAATTGGATAAATTTCAGAAATTAGGGTCTTTTTCAAAGGGGAAATTTGGCAAATATTGCAAAAGTTCTTTTACAGAAACTGAAATTGAGTTGTATGACCAATTTGAAATTAATGAAAGAAAAAGATAATGAAATTAAATAAAAAATAACGGATAACGGGCAAGTAGAACTAGAACCATCTGATGTAACCTATATGGAAACGCCTATATTTTTTACGTCTTTAAATTCAGCCTAATTCATGCGGGTTCTAACTTAAAACACACTGTATTCACCTAATCGGCTGTATATACATACTGACAATGTTTTTCACGCAAAAATGCACATGTGTGCACACGCAAGTGTGTTTGTGCGTGTATGTGGTTTGACACTGTTTGTACGTTAGTGTGTAGGCTGTCGAGGATGCGTTAACTTTTGGAACATCCATGTCATATATGGCGCAATAAAGTTCGGAGGCGCCTAATAAAATGATGTACGCGACAATAAAGAGGAGCTCATATGAAATGCCAAGAGGTTAAGTGGCTTTCGGGGGGGTTGATTGACGCACAGCGCGTGGATAACATACACAACCCCTTAATATCGTGTAATTTAGACCAAATAAGAATCGTTTAGTGGGCTATAATTTTAACCACAAAAAGAGATGGGAAAATGTGAAATTTCAAATAATCTATGACACGATTTAATGGATTTGACTTTTAGATCGGCAATTGTAAACATTGAAAATCCTTCGTATTAACAGATTTCAATATTTCATCCGCACAGACAGACATTGCATCTTGTGGTTTGTTCTGATTTCGTATCTTCTTGTTTCGTACCTTACGCGTATAATTTACTTTTGTTGTATTTTTATTAGATAGATTTACAGAGGAAAAAGATAATTTGCTTGGATTTGCAGATGATACACCAGTATTGGCATGTAGCAAGGAGGAGTTGGAGAAAGCTTTAAATAAAATGGAAGCGGTATTGACAAAACAGTACTGCATGAAAATAAATAAAAGTAAAACAAAAATACCGGTATGCAAGGGAAGAAAAAGTAGGAAATGGCGAATATAAAGATAGGAGACGAAAAATTAGAAGAAGTGGCTGATTTTAGGTATCTAAGTCAGGACGGAAGGAGTAGTAGTGATATAAAGCAGAGGATAGCACAGGGTCGTGTCGCCTTCAATAAAAAGAAGTCACTTCTATGCTCGCGAACGGTTAATTTAGAAATTGGAAAACGGTTGTATGTTTGGAGCACGGCGTTGTACGGGTGCGAAACATGGACGGTGGGCGCGGCGGAATAGAAAAGGTTAAAAGCGTTTGAAATGTGATGTTACAGGCGAATGATGAGGATACCGTGGATAGAGGTTAGAAATAAATAGGAATTAGAAAGAATAGGAGAACAGAGGATTTTATGGAAGTCAATAAGAAATAGGCGAAATAAGTTGCTAGGACACCTCAGGCATCAAGGTATAGTCAGAGACATATTAGAGCTAGTGTTGCCCAAATTCAGTCTTGGTCTTGCAGTCTTGGTCTTGTTCTTGCGTTTTTGCTAGACCAAGACCAAGAACAAGACCGCGTATTTTTAGCAAGACCAAGACCAAGACTGACCGTGCAAGACTTGAGCAAGAACAAGACATAGCCTGCAAGACTCTTGCGTCTTGCAGCTAGGACTTAGCGCTATTTCACTGAGTAGTTAGGTGTAACAGTTCGGTGTATAGGTAGGTACGCTTAGGAATTCTATGAGACGCAAAAAACTGTATCAAAGAATATGAAAAACTGGACCTATGCGCATTACGACTAATACCATAAACATAGCGAATAAAAAAATTATTAAAATCAAACTGAGTGCATGCATAGTTATGTTTTAACCATCGGCACTTTGATAATGCGGCATCA
>NW_020439076.1:1701576-1716541 GCF_000699045.2 Agrilus planipennis
AGTGTCCGGAAATTCGTTATCAAGCCAAGTTTTTGCTTCAACTGTATTTTTTCCCTTCAAAAAGCAATATTTTATCAACACGCGAAATTCCTTTTTATCCATTTTTTTCACAATAACAAAAGTTGCTTCACTAAAAATGCTATAATTCACAAACTAATGATCCGACAGCCGTCAAATTTATAGACGCGTCTTTTGAAGGTTAGGACTAACTGAAAATCGTATGGATTTAGTTCTGGTGTCGCCATCTATGTGTCAGGCCGGGGACTTTTCAATTGACCCTAGTAGTTTTAGGGAAATGCGAGGATTAGCTCAGGATAGGAAAGAGTGGAAGTGCACCACTCTTAGGACTGACGACCTTATGATGATGATTTTATTATTTCCACGCCACAGTCTCCTTTTCTATATATATATTTAGTTACTATTCCACAGCACTCAATTATATTTTGTGTAAAAATTTTGAATAGTTATTAGTTTTTAATCAGAATTAGGATTTCATTTCTTCCACTTTTCAATACTTTATTGATGATAAATGCTTTCTTTTCTAGTTTGAAAAACCTTTCTTGTACGTTTTTCATTATTCAGCTTTCGGCCTATAAATCAGTTCTACCTTTCAATTTCCCGAAGCAGGTAATCAGAGTAAAATATTTCAAACTGTCCAGAAGGAAAGCAGCTTCGGATCCGAAAGATTTATGGTTGGAAAAAATTACACAAATTTTTCCTTGCGCATACAAAAATAAAATCACGAAAAACTATACCCGTAACATATATACCTAACTTTCAAATAGAAATGAGAAAAGTTAGTTTCAAAAATTTTGATAGTAGTAGTCTTGCTATTTTATTAGTTTATATTAAGGATTCACAACGCCTTATTATAGACTAAAGTAGAAACAATAACGGAAAAAAATATACCATGGATAGATAAGGTTAAATACGGGGAGGTACTGAAAAGAATAGAAAAACAAAAGGCGCTAAGGAAAAGCAGAGGTATGATGGTAGGTGTGTTGAGATATGACATGCATATTACAATTTTATGGATAACAAAGAGAATGTACAGTTTCTTTATCAGATAATATAAAAAAATTTAAACTGTTTAGTAGTATAATTTTTACTCAGATAGCAACCTTATGAGTCACCTTTAGATTTTCAAAACTTTCTAAAAACTAAATCACTTAAATTTCTCATAATGAGGAACAACAATGAGGAACTCAAATTTTTGGCACGAGGTAAAACGTGCATATATTTTAATAAAACTGGGAGCGTTTGCCAGTATCCGCAAATTGTAGTGCTCATCAGCACCAACACAAGAATTACATTATGGGTCCAACCATGACATGCTACAAAACACCCATCCCAAATACAAGCGCAGTACCCAGCGGCATTGCCTAAAGGTTTAGACCATTGCTTAACATTCGAGAGGGTTTCCTTGGATCACTTAGGCAAATGGTGGGGCAGTAGATAATTTTGTTTCGCAGATGATCTTTCCCTTCTCTCAATTTCGTCTGTCTCATCTTTCTCACCCCAACTGCCACTCATCCATTCTTACGATTCCTAAAGGAAGACCCTTCTCTCCGGCGTAGTCCAGAGGGATTGCCCACCCATTAGCAACTGGTGGGAATGAAACACCCAAGTTTTTGTTTTCAAGCGCACTTTATTTCTTGGGCTTCTTAATGTTTTTCTTTCCATATTTAGTATCCCGTTATGCCCCTGCTGTCTTAACAGCGCGTTTTAGAAAGTACCACAAATGGCGCGGTAAACGCCATCTGTAGTACGATGCTACATTTTAGGATTACGTATGCTCCAGCAAGGTCCATTTAAAAATATGGATATGGATATGTTAAGACAGCAGGTAAAGGTTGGTCTCTTTTCTGTCGGAACTGCCTGCGACGCGCTGATGAGATCCAAAAAGATCGAAATCGCGATCCGCGTCTGACAGTTTCGACAGAATACAGACCACTTCGAATTATTTTGTTAAACCTGTGACGGTTATGAATAGTACCCTACATCAAATTCTGATACTACTGCTACAATCTTTGACTGAAAATATCGCAGAAACTTAGTTACTCGCTTGATAAAACGTCAATGTTTATCACAAAACTTCGTAACACTAAGAACAAATTCAATATTTAGGTCTCGTGGTGTTTCAAAACATTTAGCTTGTAATGTTATAAAATTATAACATTGCCCTCATATGACTTTATAAAAATAACTGCCTTCATGATTTATCCTGAATTTTACAATCTTATGTCGACATATAGGTTTAACTTCAACGTATGTGTGAACAATCAGCTTCATAACTAGGCCTTTTACTACTTCCAGATGCAGACACTCTTTTTAAAAAAGAAAAAAAAAAGAAATCCATTTCCACGAATATTTTCATTAATTGAAATTTCCCAGTAAACAGGATCAACAGAAGTCGTATATAAATAAGAGTTTGCATAGGAATACGAAGCGCTTCATTAGTCACGCAATATGAGAAGATCTGCTACAGTGCAGCACTGTTGCAGATTCAATTAGAAAGTTTAATTGTTGTTGTATAGTAACGCTGTAAAATTAGTCTCTGAAAAGTGTTTGCAACGAACTGCGCGTCCAGGAGACTGGATTCGACGGTGTAAAATTAATGGCTTGTCTCTGTGTGCATATTAATAAAGGATTAGCATTCATACTCATGTAGAACTGTACTCTTGTATAAGCAGATAGTACAGATAAACAAATAAATTAAATCGTGGATCCGTTTTGCTGTAATTATTAAGATATTCCTATCGGGAATAAAATAATTATATTTTTTTTTTCTACAGGCAGTAACAGTGATTGTAAAAAAATTAGAGGATGAGTATTTATTTTTGGGATGACTTGACAACGAGTAAAAAGTTGCGATTAAATAATTTACATTGACGAAATCTGAGATCGACTCAAGACAGGAAGGAATTGAAGGATGCGCGTGACTGACGGCCTCAACTTTTGATGAAAACGAATAAGAAATCTAAATAACGCCGCGAACTTTTAGGCTTGTACTTAGGCTGATGAATAAAATAAGACCACAATAAAAGCAAAAAATTCATAGCGATGTGTTATTCACGCGTGGATCGTGATTTGATCTCACTGGCTGCCGTCAGCACGCCGTAGACGGTTCCAATTAAATACAGACCAACTAACTCTACTTAACGCCTTTAGACAGCGTTTTATGAGTTACCTTTGATGATTTACTATAAACAGTGTAGGGAAAATCATCTGTAAAAAAGTTGCTACATTTTGTGTCTATCATGTAGGGGTAGATGCGACGTGGATTCAGTTCAGCAAGTAGATACCCATCAACGTAAATAGACCTTGTTGAATATACTGAATTGCAGGAATAACAGTTGAAACAACTTTATCGCACTGCACTTTTACTCTTGATCTTGTTCTAGAATCGGTATCGATATTGTTCTTGATTTCCCTTATTAATTATCATCATCATAAGGTCGTCAGTCCTAAGACTGGTTGGACACGTACCTCCACCCTTTCCGAATCTTCGCATTTCCTTAAAGCTAGAACATCCCACATCCTTAACTATTTACGAACAGTAATCTAATCAAATCTAGTTTTACCTCTACTTCTCTTAACTTTTGTTTCTGCCTCTATTATGTCTCTGATAACCTTCATACCTGAGAAAGTGTCCTACCTAACCTATCTCGCCAATTTTTTATTGCCTTCCAGAGAGTTCTCTGTTCTCCTATTCTTTCCAATACCTCTTCATTTCTAACTTCTTTTTATTGAACACCTCTCGACCTTGCCCTATAATGTGCTTTATATACCTACAACTCCTTCCGTCCTGACCTATCTGACTTCCTAAATGCCGAAAATTACTTTTCACTTTTTCGTCTCCTATCTTTATATTTACTCTTTCTCTACTTTTTCTTCTCTTGCATACCAGTATTTTTGTTTTACTTTCATTTATTTTCCTTCCTAATATCTTCTTCTCTACGTTGCAGACCCAGCTCTATAACTGCCTGTTACTCTTTATACAAAAGTATCACTCCTCTATCTCTGTAACTCATCCCGACATTTTTAAGGATACCCATTTAATATCTTGTCCCATTAATTTCTCTATTGTGACCCGTAAAGCTAAAACGGCCTCCCGCGTTCTTCTTTTTCTTGTAAACCGTCCATAATATCAAGAGTACATTATTTACTACATAATCAGAAAGTAATGGGGTGTTTTACAGTGTAATTGAAAACCTTTAAACTCTTCATTCTAATAAACACGTTCGAAAGTCTATCAAGACAAAGGAAAGCCGCTGTAAACTTTCTAATTGAACCCTAGTTACCGTCTCGTCTGTCTGTACGGTGTATATAGGTAGTTGAAATGGCGTGACCATTAGACACGGTCAATTAAAGTTAAATTAAAGTTTCAAATCGACCCTCCCGTAATACAAGCAAGCACCTGAATGCATTTCCTTGCAACCCCACGTTCTGCATACCGTCGATAGCTATTAAGTCTTAATTGGCCTGCAGGGTGGTGCAACAGCGGGGGTGGAAAATTTGCCTTCCTAAGAGAGCCTCAACACCACGCCAACTTTGTTTGCTGTTGATCGATCTGTGAAACACGCCATTATTGGCAACTTCTACATATTTATGCACGTAACTTCGTCGATAGATCCCTTTTTAGTTTATAAAAGAAAGCAAACAAAACGTAAAATGCCACCTAGCGGCTGGAAATTTTATTGGAGAGTACTAGCAAAAAAAACGGTTACCGGAAATCCTTTCATACATCGATAACGTTTATCAATGGAAGTTATTGAACATCAAGTGCACTAAACTTACCAAAGCGTTTATTTATGTTGGTGTTTAATAATAGACTTCGAAGTTTTGAATAGCAACACTTCAACGATTATGTAACACATTTGAACAAATGTAAACAAACTTTAAATGCCATCAAGCGATTTCATTTTTTTTTATTGGAGAGTTCCAGCGTAACTGCTAACGAAACTAAACGGTTACAACAATATATGTTCGTGCCTCAATAACGTTATTATCTAGTGTTTATTTATAGCCTTAATAAACTTCCACGTTTTCAAGAGCAGTACAATAACTGAAGCAGATCATCTAACGCAAGTACATGCAGACAAATGTCCATCGTCAAAATAGAAATCGATTTTTATGTGACCATACAATACTTATTCTGATGGGCCTTCTTTTTTTGAAGATCGGCGGGGGCGAACACTTATGGTAAACAGTGATCAATATTGTGACAAGTTAAGAAACTTTTTGGTTCCACAACTGCAAGAGTTTGATGGATTTAAGGATTTAATGTGGAAAGATGATTTCAACGAGTGGGGGGGACCACTAGCCACATTTCAAACCAATCGCTTGCAGTTTTCAATCAACTTTTCCCGGAAAAAGTGATCTCTCGTTGAGGCACCATCAACTGGCCTCCGAGACCTTCTGATTATTTTTTATTTTTAGGGATACCTTAAAGAGAAGGTGTATGCAAACAAACCACGATCTCTACTGTAACTGAAGCACAATATCACATCAAGAGAGGTGTGTAGATGCGTGGCGGCTAATTTCCGTTTTCGGTTGGAGGAATGCTAGCAACGCGACGGTCAAACATTTCGACATCATCTCTGACACTTAATTTTCCAAAACTTTGTCTACAAATTAACTAACATGATTTTTTTTTTGATTTACAGCTTTTTTTATTGAATTTATAAACACCCCCTACCCTATTTGGACACCCTGTATAAATTTTGTTTTAAATGAAGACTCGTTTCAACGACAATGATGCTTTGGACGATGATTCTGAGCTTAATGAAATCGAAACTGAGTCAATTTGATATATTTTATGATATAAACCATTTTTTGTCACAATAAATCAAATTAAGATTTTTTGTTTTAAATAACTTGTCATTTTTGGCTTCTGCAAATTGATACATAAGTTTGTTGTATTGCTATCTCGATGTACACAAAGCTAGAGAACTATATTTGTGGTTGGCCGATGTCGACCCTTTCGATGCCATTTTCTGGGAGAAGTTAGTTTACTACCTACATTTCTGGAAACAGTTTTTTAAATTATCTTAGCAAGAAATAAAACTGTATACCAATTTATACTATACGTATAAATATAGAAAAACCGCTGTAGGTTCAAATTCAAAATTCCTTTTATCTAAAAAAGCTCTGATCCAATATTTAAACTGAACTGCCCTATCGATTTTCCAGTTACCTTCAGATAAGTTATAGCGTCTTTTGAAGAATACGGTTGATACCTGTTTTGAAACGTTACGATACGCAGGTAGTCTGTGACCAAAAACATATAAGGTAAGCTGCCATGAAAGCTGTTTATATTTTAAGTCAATATTTTCGAAGGCGAATAAGAACACTGCCATCACACAATATATAAAAAATTGATCAAGTCGGTCAATATTGCCAAGTTATTTTGGGAGCTTTTGTTGTTTCTACCACGGTATATTTAGGTTCTTATAATGGCAAGCATTTTTTCGCTGACAATATCTTGAAGATTTTAGCTAAATGCAATAATACAATTGAATTAAACGAAAAAATATGCAAAAAAACCTTCGACATTATTTACGTCAATTGTAGCGCCACTTATATTTTTAAGGATCGAATAGTAAACAACATCATATTATAAAACATATTGCAGAAAAGATTAATAGAGTTGGGCAAAGCTCTCACGTTTCAAGCCTAAGCCCAAATGAGCCGTTAAAGCCGCAGTTAAATTTTAAAATCGAAAAACTTTGACTAACTAATTACTTAAACACAATTAGAATGCAATTCCTAAGCATTTTTTCAAACCATTACTTCATGACTCGACTGGTGAATGTTTAGCTACACATTCTATCCATGAATCTGGTGGAATATTGACATTTAAACGTCACGTCCACCAGGTCAAAAGATTGCTGATTTTTAATTAAAAAATTTTAATTAAACGACAACATCCTGAATTTCGAAGGTTGACTTAAGGCAAGGATCATCCTTTAATTAGACGTATCAAAAGTCGGTAAATTGAAAGGATATAGCCTATCAGCTTAATATCTAGACAGGTATATCAAATTTCGTGTTAACAAAGTTTTTAACACAGGCCACATATTTTGGTAAAGGTCTAGATGATGGCCCTCGTAGGGGGTGGGGTGGGGGGATCGAAAAAGGAGGTCTCCCCCACCACTGTACTATAAAAAGTTCGTGGCAGTCTCACCCCCATAAAAAGTTATGGGGGTTCAAAGTTAATAAATATGCCAATTTTTATACATTTCTAGGCGTGTAAATATTTATATAGTCATTCTTAAACAATATTCAAAGGTAAAACTAATGAAAAATACATAAAAATATTGAGAAAGTTATATAAAACATTATTTAAATATCTTTATCAATAGGGTAGGTTAGGTTAGGTTATCGGGTTTTGTTCAAGTGACCACCCTCTTTCGATCCCCCACCTCCACCCGCTTGAAAATAATTTTTTTATTGAATTTTATTTGAATTATAGTGTATGAAGATTGTCAAAATAATCAACTTTCAACCCCCATAACTTTTTGCGGAGGTGAGACCGCCGCAAATTTTTTATGGGGTTTTACTCAGGTGACCACCCTGTTTCGATCCCCACTTCCCCCTTTCGATTTCCCCTACCCCCATTTAACCCCCATAACTTTCTATGGGGGTGAGACCGTTGCGAACTTTTTATGGTACAGTGGTGGCGGAGACCTCCTCTTTCGATCCCACCCATATTTTCCTTCTTCGTCATTCATTAGTTTCCCAGTAATTTCAAGGAACTATCATTTTCAAGAAGAAGAAGGCAAGATTATTCGTGTAGTATGTACACATGCAAAAGAAAACTAATTCCTTTACTGGTGTACTTTCGCATGTCGCAAATTCATTGTTTACACATTTAGGAGTGGTTGCTTTCAGGCTCCGTGGCGGCCCCTACTCTGCCTCTGTAAAAGCAGCGATACACGGAAGATTTTTATCCCTTTATCCGACACAGTTTACTTACGTAAAAGCAGACGAAGCTTTCGGCTCAGTCCATTCGCGCTCGCAACTTCTACTTCCGAGCTAAGTTGTTTTCGTTATGTAACAATGACGAAGAATGACGGCATTCATGGCGGAAGACAGTTCCACAAAGGCGGTCTGTTTCCGGAAAATCAAACAGTTTCAGCCGAAATTACCGCAGACATAATAAAGCAATTCAATTTTTATCTTTTGTAATCTTCCCAAAAAATGTACTGTACAAAGGAATAAATTACTTATAAAGTGTTTTGCAGAAAGCGTGACTCGATCATTTATTATTTTTGATTGAATTGGTACTCTCTACGATGATGCCCACTTCCCCAAAAATCAAAATGGCTGGTAGTAAGTTGATGAAAATGGAAAGGAAGGAAGTGACAGATCATATGTGGAATTTAAACGATCCAAGGAAGTCTGCTATGATTTAGATGAGTAACGCGAGATAGTAGGGGATAGTGTCTCATTGTAAAAGTTCATCATCATCATCATCATCATCATAAGGTCGTCAGTCCTAACACTGGTTGGACACGTACCTCCACTCTTTCCTATCCTGAGCTAAACTTCGCATTTCCCTAAAACTAGAACAGCCCACATCCGTAACTATTTGCGAACAGTAATCTAATCTAGGTCTACCTCTACCCCTCCTAACTCCTGTTTCTGCCTCTAATATGTCTCTGACTAGACCTTCATGCCTGAGAAGGTGTCCTACCAACCTATCTCGCCTATTTTTTATTGACTTCCATAGAGTCCTCTGTTCTCCTATTCTTTCCAATACCTCTTCATTTCTAACCTTTTCTATCCACGATATCCTCATCATCCGCCTATAACACCACATTTCGAACGCTTCTTACCTTTCCTTTTCCGCCGCGCCCACCGTCCATGTTTCGCACCCGTACAATGCCGTGCTCCAAACATATACCTTTAACAACCTTTTTCGAAGCATAGAAGTGACTTCTTTTTATTAAAGGCGACACGAAAGTAAAAGTTCAAAACATTTCACCTTTTGTACAAAAAATACCATCACACAGTGAATATTAAACAAGACAGTGGAACAATTCCACAAAAAAGGTCAAAATTCTCTCAGGATTTGTATTCAATTTAAGTCACTATTTTCTTTCAATGTACGAGGGATGTTTCTAAAGTTCTGGCAATTGTACTATAATTAAATTACACAGAACTTGTAGGCAATGTTATTGGTGCCAGAGAAGTCTTAACATCTTTATGTTTTTGTAACCATGGAAGATGCAGCAAAATCTCAAACAGCAACAATTTTCTTTTTGTGGACAGAAGGTGTGAAAACATCAGAAATAATTGCAAGGAGTATTTGGCGAGTCTGCAGAATTTAAAAGTACTGTTCATCGGTGGATGGCTGATAGAACATCACTAGAAGACGATCCACGCAGTGATCGCCCAAGCAAGTCAGTGAAGACCTGCTGAAAGAGGACAGGCGAATGACTATTCGTCAAATTAGTGTGCGCCTATAGGGATAGATACACTACAAGTTCATGACATCTTGCAGGATTGTTTGGGCGTTAACAAGGTTTTGGTGCACTGGGTGGCAAGGCTTTTGGGACCAGAACAGATACTCAATAGGTCTGATATTTGTCGTCAACTACAAGAGCTTTTAGCCAGTTACGGTGATGAATTTTGGCAACGAATAATAACCACTGCCGAAACGTGGATTCCTTATTTCAATCCTGAAACCAAATGTCAATCCAAAGAATGGCGCAAACCTGAAGGAGGGCCTCCACTAAAGACGCGTGCAGTTCCGTCTGTTGGAAAGGTGGTGCTTAGTGTATTGTGGGATTGCGAAGGGATAATTCTTATGGAAACATCCCTTGTATTTAGGTCAAAATCTTCTGGGAAAAATTTGAAAAATGGTACAAATGAATGATCAGTAAAACAGGAAAAAATCCAAATAGACAACAGCCCATCAAGTCGGAAACCTATCCACATAGAAATAACACCGGCTGTGAAAGTCTACACTCTAGCATTAATTATTATTGAGTCTATTAATTTTTCACCACCTTCATCAAACTTTTGTCTTTATGAGTCTCAAATACCGATTCCCTGCTTTGACCTACATAGGTATCTAGTTTTAGCCTTTCCTTAACAGTTTTCGTAAAAATTTAATTCCCAAAGTTTAACAGTTCCCATTCAACATTTATTTCAAGTTTTACGCAACTTTACTTTGAAGTTTCTGCTCATCCTTCATTCTAAATTTTAATTCTCTTTTCGTTCCTAAATCTTGTTTGAGCCTTAACTTTACAACTTTTACTTTTTATCAAAAGATATTGTTTTGTCGCTAAATATTGTCTGTATTAAATTTTGTCGCTTTTGTCATAAGGATGCATATCTTAATTGAGGTAGAGGGGTTTTAGTCGGTAGGTCCAAGGACTTCTTTCTCGGGAATCCGACACTACCCAGTCGTACGGACGGCTGGGTGTCTTCTGAAGATTTCCCCTCTTCCACGAAAACATAAAAAAAAAAAAATTCCTAACTAATAATTTACCTATAGTAGGATGCTACTTCAGGCATGAAGGTCTAGTCAGAGACATATTAGAGGCAGGAACGGGAGTTAGGCGGAGTAGAGGTAGATCTAGATTAGATTACCTACTGTTCGCAAATAGTTAAGGATGTGGGATGTTCTAGTTTTAAGGAAATGCGAAGATTAGCTCAGGATAGGAAAGAGTTGAAGTACGTGTCTAATCAGTGTTAGGACTGACGACCTTATAATGATGAGGATGCTACTACTACTAGGGGAAACTAGATAGTATTAGGTATCTATATTAGTATTTAATTGATAATTATTTATCAGGAACGGCTTTAAGTTAAATTGCGCCTCAAGTTCATTACAATTTAAAGCTCTGCTTCTTTTATAGTTAGCTACTTATATTTATCACACTATTTTAAAAATACTACAAAACTGTAGAAAAAGCATTAATTTTTAGTTTTGACGCTCTAAGCCTGAGTCTTGAGGGCTTAAGCATAAATCGCATATTATCGGTATATGCCATCGGCTGCCGTGTGTCCCCATACACACATTGCATACGACGAAATTATTGATAAGAAGCAGGCGTGCGATTGAAATTATTACATCGGTTGGTTCGGATTTTATCTGATTGCCATAGAGGATTACCACTGGCAATGGGCATTACGTATGGCAGATGATGTTGTCTGTGACCGTCACACATACGTACATACATGTGTGTGGCAGTTAATTCGGTAAACATGGAACTTAGTATTGTGTTTGCTAATCTTAGAATCAATATTACTGCTGGTTCCAATTATTATGAATTACTTGGACCGCGCCGTTTCGGTACCGTGCACGATGTTCCCGCATTAGAACCGACGCATTCCCGGATAAATGCTAATCGGTTTTGATAACGACTTACCACTATCAGACATCTGCAGACCTGTTTGCTTATCTAATGAGTCTACCCCTAACTGATTGAATAGGCAATTTTACATATTAAGGTAATAGATGCAACTAAACTACTACAGATCATAAACTATGAAGGATTAGTACCTGTCTCGGTTGCGATATGACTAAATATACTTAACACTAGCATAAGTCACGTCTGCGATTATACGTCAGCGCAAAAACCGAAAATATACGCGACACCAGCACCAGCTATTGAATGTGGCAGGATTTTTAATGCATTTACTATAAAAAACGAGCGGGCAGACACACGAGTGATCTTATAAGGGTTCCGTTTTTCATTCGGACGTACGGAACCCTAATCCGAGAACCAACTCAACACTGTAGTTGAAAAAGAAACATATGTTCTTATAAACATTCAAACTGCAAATGTAAATTTGTACGTACAATATTGATTTGTTGAAAGATTTACTACGTTATATACAGATCATAGGCTTCTTAATAATTTTGTTGTAATCTATAAGTAAATAACTATTTACTGTATTTTTTTTTTTAATTTTAGGTTCAGTAGTTTCGGAGATGCAGGGGCGAATGATGAATTTTCATCTATTTTCTTAAATAACCCTAAAACTATTTACTTTAAAATCATAAGAAAAATATATTACAGACCCTTACAACAAGCTCTTTCATTTGATATGTCACACGGTATAGTTTACAAAACTTTTTAATTTTCTATTGGCCTGCCAAAAATGACCACCATGTTCAAAATGAATTTATTTAGGTTATGCGTCCGAGTTTGAGTTCTAAATTTGAACTTAATCGGTTTAGTAGATTCGAAGCAAATTGACTGTAACAGACGGACAGACAGACACACGATTGATCCTATAAGAGTTTCGTTTTTTATTCGGACATACGGAACCCTTAAAAGGAAAACTGCAAAAAAATTCTTAATAATATCAAATAATTATAATATTCGTAAGCGATTTCAGTTTTGTTTTCAAACTAACCGTTTCATTAAATGACCATAGCAAATCTAGGAATTTAATTAAAATCCTTAATTAAGTGCAGGTATTCCATTCAGCACGACTACTGAATTATGTAGAACCCGAGGGTGTTGACTGTTTATGTAAGTATCTTCTTTTGTAAAGTTATTGAAAAATATTACGAGCTTAACTAATTATATTTCCTATACAAGTATCTAACGTACATTGCACTTCTTGTAGTAAGTACTTGTCTGCATCTCGCGTATGACTCGTCGTGAAAGTATGTTTCGCGTCTGCTCGACTTACTTGACGCATGATTTATTGCTTTAGAGTAATTTCTATAAAACTTTTCATTGCTTGACTGCCTTTTAAGTCTTTGACAGAAAACGCAGCAATTTTTCCATGAGTTTATGGCATTGAAAGAATACACTCCAGGAAACTGAAGTAAATACGTAAGTGAATCGAATATGATATACTTACACCAGAAAGAGAGATATCCCTTTGTGACTCTCGAAATCCCGGTTTAACTGCGCGCCCCTTCGATAGACGGAATAAATTTTCATTCAGTTTGATGTGTAGTCGTTTATGAAATGACGGTATAGATCCAGAAAAACGGCTCTTTTATATCAAAATGAATTTTCTTTATTGTTTGCTATCTCGCTCATCCTAGCAAAGGATTCCGAAGTACTTTCGACAAAGGCCTGTCAGTTACAGAACGAACTTTGAACCCTGTCGATGAACTCAGAATAATGTACAACAATTTTTACGTATACGTCATCAAAAATGCTGAGGTTGATGTAACCGGAAGCTATAGAAAAAAATTAATCAATACAATAGAATAAATACTAGGTATGGATTTAATTGAAGAAGGTCTTTAAGAAATATTACAACATTATTTACTATAGATGTTATATTCCTTTTGAATTTAAACAAGTATTTGACTTATTGTATGTCACCATTCTGCAAATTTTATAAGGACAAAAGCGTAGTGAATTTAATCTTTATTTAGAAGTGGTGTACGTGGACTAATCAATGAATCGGCAAAGTAATCTTCTACTGTTGGGTATTGGTGACGTACGGTCATGCGCACTGGTTACCCCGAGGTATAGAGACCCGTACAAATGTTGGAGACCGGGAAACTGCTAGGGAAAAGGGTAGAGCTGCAGAAGAAATTGAGTTGAGTTGAGAGTTGAGTTGAGAGTTGAGTGGTGACATTATTATATCAGATTTTTGATTAAATTTGACAAAACCCGACAGTAGGTTGAGGGGTTTAGACAGATTTTGTTCTACAGAAAACAACCCTTTCGAACAGTACGTATTAAGTTTTTCAGTAAGAGCTGTAAAGACTGCAAAGATAAGGCAATGCCAAGACAACGTGTGAGGACGTTTGTGATCGTCGTATGACGAGTTATTAGGAAAATTGTGCATGCACTTAACAGATTTCATCTTCAGCATGTTTCTTATCATGGCAAGCGCGAGTGAATGGTGCATTATTTATAATAACGAACCACGACACTCATTGATTGCAGGTTTATAAAACATAGATTAAACAGCACGTTATATTACTCACTGTATACACCATAATTAGCCCCTTCGATATCTTTTTGTTCCCTAAGTGTAAAATGATCAGACGTTTTACGACCTCAGTTAGCGTATTTATTGGAGAGACCACGTAGTATACCTGGACATTATTCTGTTTGGTCCATTTTGCTTTCTAACAAGGAAGAATTGATCTCTAGAGTGTAGCATGGTTGTAGTTTACACCATTTGCATCTTTGAATTTGCTCGAATGGATAAGAACAGTACGGGCGGATGGAAGTGGTGGCTCGCCCGCAGGCTAAACTGTCGCTGACCCGAGAAAGCTTTCCGAGTTTTCCCAAGCGTCCATTTCCACAGATTAGGTGCAAGAGACGGTTTCTTAAATTTATGTATCTACAAACGTACTCTAAGTTACTGTATGGAAGAAATCGATACCGGAGTCGACGAACAGTCTGCCCGCTTCAATGAAATTTTAAAGATGTTTGAAGCACTAATAACTTCCTGTTACGTTACAAATGTCGGTCCTAACTTCAAATTTCCATTCCCTTCAGGACAAATTTAGATAAGTATGTACTTTTGTCAACTTTTTAGATGAAAGCATATAAAGAAGCTTAATCAAAGTACGATAACTTTGAATGGAAAACATTCGTAATGTGCAACACCCCGACTAGAAATTATGATCAGGGACCTAGCAGGGTATAACCTCGATTCATACAAGGTCCTGACAAGGACCACCCTATATGGCGTTTTTTTTTTTAAAGGACCTGATAAGGAAATAAAAATTAGGACCTAATAGGGAAATTCAAAGAATCCTATCAAAACCTGATTGCAAATTTATTATTAAAATAGGCCAGTTTTAAGATAACTATAGGTTTATTGATAAAATTTTTCTGACGTCGTATAAAAAAACCATGAAAACATACTATCATCGAAACATATTGACATTACTATTAAAAATATTGTTATTATCTTTTAATTTTATGAATTAGTATATGTGCATTTAATCTTTAGAATCATTTCATTTTCAAATGAGATATATTATGATACAATTCATTATCTGAAGAATATC
>NW_020439076.1:1716702-1749085 GCF_000699045.2 Agrilus planipennis
TCATCATCATCATAAGGTCATCAGTCCTAAGACTGGTTGGACACGTACCTCCACTCTTTCCTATCCTGAGCTAATCTTCGCATTTCCCTAAAACTAGAACAGCCCAAATCCTTAACTATTTGCGAACAGTAATCTAATCTAGGTCTACCTCTACGCCTCCTAACTCCTGTTTCTGCCTCTAATATGTCTCTGACTAGACCATCATGTATGAGAAGGTATCCTACCAACCTATCTCGCCTATTTTTTATTGACCTCCATAGAGTCCTGTGTTCTCATATTCTTTCTAATACCTCCACATTTCTAACCTTTTCTACCCACGTTATCCTCATCATCCACCTATAACACCACATTTCGAAGGCTTCTAACCTTTTCTTTTCCGCCGCGCCCACTGTCCATGTTTCGCACCCGTACAACACCGTGCTCCAAACATACACTTTTAACAACCTTTTTCAAATTTCTAAATTAACCGTTCGCAAGCATAGAAGTGACTTCTTTTTATTAAAGCCGACACGACCCTGCGCTATCCTCTGCTTTACATCCCTACTACTCCTTCCGTCCTGTCTTACCTGACTTCCTAGATATCTAAAATCAGCCACTTCTTCTAAGTTTTCGTCTCCTATCTTTATATTCGCTCTTTCCCTACTTTTTCTTCTCTTGCATACTTTTAGTTATTTGATGATATTTAAATTCTGGCCAATCAAGTTTATCTGCACCCAATCCTGATCAGAATTTAATTATATTTACACTGTGACCCCACTGGGAATCCCTTAAATTGGACAGCCCTATTAGGTCCTCACATATGTGTTTCTAATTTCTAATCGGGATATTTTGGTTTTCATATTGTACAATTCAAGATTGAAAAAATTAATCGACTTTACCAAAACCAAGAACGAGATTGTGGTTGCAATATTTAGTAAAACTTCTTACGTTTTTTGACTTATTTAGTATTTGCATGTTGCATTTCTAGTTGAACATCTTAACAAATATACGTACATGTTCAATTAGGCAGGGGACATTGCTCCATGAAGAGACATTCACTATTAGGTACGATATTTCATTAGGGTAGTAATGTAAACACGTCGGTAGTGGTACGTATAGTGTACGTATATGCATAAATGGACTGTATTATTCAGCACTGAAAGCTCTAAGAAACAATATATACCTACACTATTAGCACAAGGAGAGAGAGCTGGGTCTGTCGGCAAACAGCTCTGACTTAATTAATAATTAGAACATAATTTGACGACCGGTGTACATATACGGTGCAGAATTGCAGTTCTAATTTATAATATCGGCTCCTAAATTGCCTTTTGCATCTAATAATAACTTATGTAGTCGTGTTGTATTTTATAACCGGAAAACTCTAAGGAACGAGTGCCGTGAGACACGTATACGATATTATAGTCTCCCTCCTTCGATACACCCCTTTTTGTAAGAGATTCTACTGTTGTAAGCGAATAAGATCACTGAACTCTTCCTGAGATACAAAACGATGCTATTTACTGCTACTACATCTGTGATCGTGTTCCTCTTGAAATCTTGATCCAACTTTGAGTGCAAAATAGTCTACTTCGTTTGATTCGGAGTAGCTTTCGTGGTTTAAGGACATATATACATACAAGCATCATGAGGTGCAGCTCTCAGGGTCGAAGAGATATTAAGATATTCAAATATATGCTTGCTTTTAGTAGAAAACTCAGCGATCTTTGTTAATCAAAAATACTAATCATTAACGTAGTCCTGCGGTTCCCGTCAAATCATTAGCACTTCTTCGTTATTCCGCTGAGGTTCTGGAGCAACTAAGGCAACATTTAGGACAATGGTTCTGTCTTGATCATCAACTTTACAAGTACGACTTTTTGGTTCCAAGGACCTCCAAGGTAAAAAATCGCATCAGCTACGACTCAGCACCTGCCTAGTCACCACTGAAGATGCCGGCAAAACGTTTGGAAAAGTAAAATTCCACGGACCACGGCCAAAAAGCCCGGAAGAAAACACCGGGTCGATATACGCCGGCCGTGAAAGCCTATGAACTATAGGGTTGTTCGGAAAGTCATTTCGTTTTTTTTTTTTGTGGAAATGAAAGACAGTTTTCGTATAATAAACAAATACTTTATTAAATTATATATTGACCGTTCTGGTCCAACACCTTTTGCCATCTTTCTGGTAGTAGCATAATTCCACGCTCATAAAATTTTTGGTCTTTGCTGGCAAAAAACTGATCGAGGAGGTTTTTGACCTCCTCATTTGAGGTGAAGGTTTTACCGTCTAAAAAATTTTGGAGTGACCGGAACAAATAATAATCCGATGGTGCCAGGTCTGGAGAATATGGTGGGTGTAGCATTGTATCCCATTCAAGCTGTAAAAGCTTTTGGCGAGTGACCAAACTTGTGTGAGGTCTCGCGTTGTCTTGGTGAAACACTACACCTTTCCTGTTGATTAGTTCTGACCTTTTCTGTTGAAGTGCATCATTCAGTTTGTCCAGCTGATGACAGTAGACTTCCGAATTAATCGTTGTGTTATCCGGTAAAAGCTCAAAAAAAACGATTCCTTTAAAATCCCACCAAACAGACAGCATCACCTTTTTTTGGTGAATATCGGCTTTGGAAATGGTTTGAGCCGGTTCATCTTTTTTGCTCCATGACCTCTTGCGTTTGACGTTGTTGTATACAACCCATTTTTCGTCCCCAGTGATGATGCGCTTCAAAAACGGATCATTTTCGTGACGTTTGAGAAGCGAATCGCAGACGTCAATGCGGCGACACAGATTTCTCTCTGTGAGAACATGGGGAACCCATACATCGAGCTTCGAGGATAATCCCAGGCCTTTCAAGTGGTCATAAACTGTTGAATTTGATAAATTTAACCTCAATCCGATCTCACGTGTTGTTATTCGCCGGTTCACATCAACTAATGCCTTTATCGCGTCTTTATCAGCTTCAACCGGCCTTCCCGAACGTGGTGCATCTTCGACATCAAAATTGCCGGATCGAAATTTAGCGAACCAGTTCTGGCACTGGCGTACTGTCAACACACCTTCTCCATACACATCAGTCAATTTCTTTCTGGCTTGAACAGCATTTTTACCCTTTCTGTAGTAAAACAGTAAGATATGTCGAAAATGCTGCTTATCGCTCTCCATATTTAAAAGGGCACCAACCAAAAACTACTGCGTAGAATTAATTGGAATTTTTCACACACAAGCCTTTGTATATGAGCTCTCAAAGCATATAAAAATTATACGGCTTAAATGTGAAGTTGGGTGCAAAAGAATACAATTAAATCCTCTGTCGGGAAAAAACGAAATGACTTTCCGAACAACCCTATACAATATTATTTCCTTTTTCGACGATTTTAAATTATTACCAATATTTTACTTTTGCATTGTTTTGGTCTTAATCATACTCTTACGCTCTGCTTTTTGAACGATTTAAACTTAGGATGTTTCAGTTACATTGTAACCAAACACAAGGAAATACAAAGTAGTCATAAGATGGTTATTAATTCTGGCGCTCCTTTAGGTACCCACGTACAATTTGGACAGGTTTACTAGGCGATAACTTGTACAAATAGTTAATAAACACACTCGCTGATATTTGGAGGGTCTCCAGCGCCATTATGTGGGAATCTTGCGGTTCGAAATGGCTCAGCGTTCTCTTTAACCAACACATCTGTTTTCCGGCTAAATCGATAACATTAAAGACTGTGATTGTAAAGTTCAACCTAGAGAACCTTATACTGTGGTTAAGATTCGCAATTTACTTGATGAAGCCACTTTCTACGGTATATGTGCATAGCAGGTCCGCAACTGTATAGGAAAGCTCCCTTCTCAACCCCGACACTTTGTCTCGTTATCCGACCCCATTTACTACTCACCCGAAACTTTCTAATAGGGCTTACGCCGAACATCCCTTTGTTTAACTTACATATATCATTTGAATTCGCGTAAAAGCCCGCTGCTTCGACGAAACTTTAGAAAACGGGGGTTTGTTTTCTCTTCTTAACTAACATCGTCACGATTGTCAAGATTAACTCATCAATTATCCTTTTAATAAACATGTGCCATTTAAAGAGAAGTCGGATGGTGTACCTAATGAAGCAAAGACGTTCAATAATTAGGTATGTCAACAATAAACTCGCAAATTTACAGAATGTCTCACAGTAGTAGCTGAGATCGAGCTCTATCCAAATAATACAACTGCACATGAGGTTTTCACAAAGGTCAAGTAATGTTGTTTGGATTCGAAGTGACTCCAGTTGCAATTTCTCGTATCACCACGATTTAATCATTACGGTGGTCTACTAGATCTTCTCCGTACACCGAAGATCCTGAAGACCATCAGATTAGATCAGCTAAGGACAAAAGGGACCCTCCTTCAGCCTCAGGAGTCTACTGCGGAAAGGTCTACATAGGAACTACTAAGAGATCGATGGGAACGAGACTCAAGGAGCACATAGCAAGCTGCTGGATAAGTTTGCTGTGGTCGAACACGCACTGAACAACAGCGACCACAAAACATTCTTTGAGAACTTCAAATTGCTAACTTTGATCAACAGCAATCACAACAGGATGGTTAGAAAGGCCATTGAGATCTAAAAACATCTGGAGAACAACCGAGCGGCATGGTCTAGAGGTCTAGACCATTGCTTAGCATTCGGGATGACGCCGGTTCGATTCCGGGTCCGTCTGCCTTGGTCCAAGTTTTTCTGTGGTTTCCTTGGATCACTTAGGCAAATGCTGAGGCAGTAATATTCCACAGATAATCTTTCACTCTCTTCTGTCTTCATTTCGTCCGTCTCATCTTTCTCACCCGAACCACCACCCACCCATTCCCACGATTCCTGAAAGCAGGCTGAAGAGGGCCTTCCGCCCTACCTTCCGGCATAGTCCGGAGGGACTGCCCGCCCACCAGCATTACTAGCTGGTGGGAATGAAACACCCAAAAGTTTTTTTTTTCTGGAGAACTTCAACAAGGAGGAGACCTTCAGACTCAACCAGATTTGGAACCAGACCTGCAGGAACATTCGAACGGTACCCACCGGCATGTCACGGTTGACTCAACCGGAACAAACCCCATCCCCTACCCACCGGCATAAGTACAAGATGCGCAGGTGAAGTCGTAAGTCCAACCGAGCGGCATAGCCTAGAGGTTTAGATCATTGCTTATCATTCGGAAGGACGCCGGTTCGATTCCGGGTCCGTCTGCCAAGTTTTTCTGTGGTTTCCTTGGATTACCTAGGCAAATGCTGAGGCAGTAATACTCCACAGATAATCTTTCATTCTCTTCTGTCTTCATTTCGTCCGTCTCATCTTTCTCACTCGAACCACCACCCACCCATTCCCACGATTCCTGAAAGCAGGCTGAAGAGGGCCTTCCGTCCTACCTTCCGGTGTAGCCCGGAGGGACTGCCCGCCCACCAGCGTTACTGGTGGGAATGAAACACCCAAGTTTTTTTTCGTAAGTCCATATCAGGCATCGGAGGTCGCCGCGGAAGTGGAGGAAATTTCTACTTCTGTCTCATCGCAAAATAAGCAACAGCCGTGCATTATTTGTGTGAGGGATGTGATACTGTCTTGCATATGAAGACGCAAGAACGAATCAATTATATTCATTTATCTTAATATTATCTGTAAGTACTTGTTAAAATGCGGATGTTCAGTGGGCGAATCTAATAATTCGCACTTGTCCGATATTTTATTTTATTTTTCAATTAATTTGCCTTCTTTGTTACTTGCTAGGTTTCAAACTTTCTTAAAGTATTTCGACGTTATTAAACTCGTAAATGAACGTTGCCAACGCAATGAAACCATAATGTTCTCGGAACACGTGCTGGTCGTATGAAATATGAAATAATCTGTTTCGAGATTAATTCTTTTATTGCTTGGAAACAACCGTTTCGTCTGGCAGATTTATATATCATCGTCACAATTCCATTAACTTTTGCTTCATTTTAGGTGATCGCTTAGAACGTAAACGTGCTGGACTTGAATTACCCATTATCCTTTAAAATACAGTCGCATTTGCGCTCCTTCCCAATGAGAAATATTTTTAATCAGAAACTACTAAGGATGCACACTATGACCAAGTAACAGACGGAATTAACAAAATGAAATCAGGTGATCTCGTTCTTCCACATTATAAAAATGTAATATCTATTACTTTCGATAAATTTCTAATTGTTTAATAAGTTTCAATGCAACATATTACTTACTGAAGTTATATCTACCTTATTTCTAAAATTTATTATTAATTATTATGTGCTCGTTTAACCCCTTGGTGGTACCTTGGTCTAAAACCTAATATAAGTCCACCATGCGTAGACATATTGTTTCTGCTACCCTAGAGTGGGGATCTCTTGAATGTGTTCTGTCTCACTCCTTGCATCACGCTTGCAACTCTTTTGCACACTTTATTCCTATTATGTCTACCATTAATCCTTGCAACTTTGTTAAATGTTTACGTTACTGTTAAGCTAGAACTAAAAAAACTGGAAGCACCTTAAGGATAAGTGAAATATGGACCTTTAGAACCACCCTTTAATAATTTCCTGGTTTTCCTGCATTTGCTTCCTATATCTAATAATATACGTAGGTATATTACTAAATTATTAATTTAAATAAATTAATGATTAAATAAATAAATTTTGGTTTTTGGTAGGCAGGTGCTAATTAATAAGTTAATTACTGGTACCTATGTACAAATATCATTTAATCTGTTATTTTAATACTTGTTACTTAATTAATTACATGTGTTTTAATTAGCAGATGGATACATGTAGATAAAATCTTTGCTTAAATGTCTATGTATTACCTACTGTCTATTATCAGATGCAATACTGATTACTTTCGGTATTCGTTTAACGATAACTTTCAAAATATGTTAATTATTCTGTTAAAATCAAAGTTTATTCGTTTGTTTCGAATAACAATAAAAAGGGTAGGAATATGAATGAAAATTATTCCCTTCAAACAGAACAACAAACAGTGTTATGTATATCAGTTCCATCCACATGGATGGTGGTTGTTCATTGTAGTCTGAAATCTATGGATGGTGGAGATATTATTAGCAGAATTGGGTCATTATTGTTCCTTGCTACGGTAGATTTACATATAAATTTGACTCAATCCTACCCAAAGAACTTCTACAGGGGTTAATGAATTGTCTGATAATATACTATAATATGGGGTGCTTAGCTTTCGATAAAATCTACCTCACTATACCTCTAGAAGTTTCTCATACAAGGAGCCAAGTTACATAAGATCAAAATTTGATGAATCTTGGCTTTAAGTTGTGCCCCGGCCGTTAATTGTTTTCTACATTTTTTAAGACATTCTTAAGATATAAAGACAGGAAACGAAAAGGAAGAAGTGGCCGATGTTAGGTATCTAGGAAGACATATAAGTCAGGACGGAAGGAGTAGTAGGGATTTAAAGCAGATGATAGAGCAGGGTCGAGTCGCCTTCAATGAAAAGAAGTCACATTAATTTAGAAATTCGAAAAAGATTGTTAAAGGTGTTGGAGAGCGGCTATGGACGGTGGGCGCGGCGGAAAAGAAAAGGTTAGAAGCGTTCGAAATGTGGTGCTACAGGCGAATGATGAAAATACCGTGGATAGAGAAGGTTAAAAATGAAGAGGTATTAGAAAGAAAAAGAGAACAGATAACTCTACGGAAGTCAGTAAGAAATAGGCGAGATAGGTTGGTAGGACACTTTCTCAAGCATGAAGGTCTAGTTAGAGACATATTAGAGGCAGAAACGGATGTTAGGAGGGGTAGAGATAGACCTTGATTAGATTACTGTTCGCAAATAGTTAAGGATATGGGTTGTTCTAGTTTTAGGGAAATGCGAAGATTAGCTTCTCTAGAAGGTTAGAAACGAAGAGGTATTACAAAAAATAGGAGAACAGAGGACTCTCTGGAAGTCAATAAGGAATAGGCGAGATAGATTAGGACATCTTCTCAGGCATGCAGGTCTGGTCAGGGACAAATTAGAGACACAAACAGAAGTTAAGAGGAGTAGAGGTAGACCTAGATTAGATTATTGTTCTTCAATAGTTAAGGATGTTGGTTGTTCCAGTTTTGGGGAAATTACGGATCATGAAACATATTGATCATCACTCATCAGTGTTTAAAGTTTACATGGAGCTTCATCCTTTATATTTATATCGAAGGCCAATGTTTTCGTAATGTACTGTATGATGTAATAAAGTCACACACATGTAATGGTTGATGAGCTTTCGAACTACCTATCGTATAAATGAAAACTGATTCGGAAAAACTAGGAGCAAGAGTGGGCCCAGTAGAAGATAACAATATTTACAACTGTAGCCATTCCAAGAATGTAAAGTTTTTCTATTTTATCAAATAACATTTATTAATACTCAGTTCTTTTTTCATGAGTAGCTAACAAAAACCGTACGATTATTATTAAATTCAAAAAAACTAGTCTGGAAAGTTTTCTCAGCGGCAAAATTGGGGAAGTAATTTATATCAACACAGTTATTTTTTGGTGTACGGTTCAGTTCTAAAAATGTTTTTCTTTTATACCCTCGTACAAATAGGAAACGAAAAGTTTAACGGAGAAAACTTCGTAGTGAAGAGATAAGAAAATGCCCGAAATATTCTACAGAAAGCACTATATAAATATCAAATGAATCATTCGGCGAGGAACTGTTGTTGATAAGAAGTCGGGCTCAAAAATATTGGAAATGACGAAGTGCTTTCAGCAACCCATTAAAAAGCACACAACAGATAAAAAACATCTGATTGGATCCTTGATAAAAAGCATTTATTATTATTATTTTAGTTTGATCCACTGCAGTAGGTATACAACAGAGTCGGGCAAACTCGGCTCTTTTGCCTCCCGAGTGCTCCTCGAGGTTAACCAAGTAGCTCCTCATTGATCCTGCGAGTGCGAGTGAGATGATTCTTTCCTTTTCTTATCCCTTCCATTTCGTAGGTGAGTCCCCTCTTCCATAGCCAAACCCAATAGTTTTGCGAACGTAGTAACGAAAATTTTCGTAGGTATTATTTAAGTGGCTTCGCTCGTCTACGGGATGAAGGGGCTTGATATGGGAGTGGAAGGGAGAAGAAAAAGACAAAACAAAATTATTCATTACTGCTTACTCTCTCGTACTCATTGAAGGGTATGGAGTGACTCAAACTAACCTCATGTAGCGGCTCCTGCGAAGTTTGCCCGGCTCTGGTATATAGTATCATGCGAAAACGGAAAGGTATAGAAATTATTGCAATATGAGTACCTATTTTAAGCAATTATTGATGTTTTTCAGACATTTTCTATTTATTTTCAATAATCTCACAATGTATACTTTACTGATGTATATATGTAACCAATTATACACGCCAAACAAAAATTTAATGACTCTTAGAGTGTACACAACCAATTGTACACCCCAACATCGATATTCAAGTCCAGTTCTTTGCCATTATTCTATCTTTAATAAAAATTGTGATTGGATGATGACATCCTAGATATGTAAAGTAGGCCTAATAAGGTATCCTTCTCCTTGTTTTAATTCAACGTTTTAATATGTTCAACCTATGGCAGAATATTAAATTATAAGAAGAAATATACCTTTACAATTTGGTTGCAACATAAAAACGCTCTTTTTTCAGTTTAATTCGCTAATACCTTTCAAGTCGGATAATATGTGGTTTTTATAGAAAGAAGTCTTACCTTTGCTTCCTAAAACTGAAGCAATTCATTAAAAAAATATGGGTAAATTAAAAATCGAAAAAATGATTTCAAATTAATATTGCATATTAATCCACCATTAAGTAACTGACAATGTCATAGGATTTCATATATTTAATATATATAAAATTAAGTTAATAAAAATTGACGGATCGTTAACCTTGTAGGACGGTTGGTCGTGGTTGCTGTTGTCACCTCTCGTAGTTTAGTGGTCAGAACATTTGTGTGTAAAGCCAGAGGTCCCGGGTTCGATTCCCGGCGGGGATGTGACAACAGCAACAATTTTTCCCTCATTAATTTGAGGTAGCGTGTAGTGGGTAAATTAAAAATCGAAAAAATGATTTCAAATTATTATTGCATAGTTTGTCGAAATTGGTAGGGGCTAATCTGTACCTGTTACTTTATTAATCCGAAGCATTTCCTTGCAAGGAAAAGGTATAGATTATGAAATTGTAGTAACAGCCTTTACTCCTTTTACTTGAACATAAATACTTTATTGATATAAATACGACCTATAAAGGCGAATGAACATTATTATATTTGATACTATGAGTAACAGAAACCCCTTTTAAATACAACATGCACCTACAACAAAAATCGGACGTTTCGTTAGAACTGCCGGAGAATGGATTTCCGGTGAAATTCCAACAGTTGTATCATCAGGATACAAACGTGTAGTCCAATTACGGTTCTCTTTTCACGTGTCGGCGCTTCACAAACGAAAGCTTTAATGGTATCACGACACACGTTTCCCCACATGGACATTAAAAAGATCCCCGTCCAAATTACTTTTAATAAAAATGCAACGAGAGTGGTTAAAAAATTATTTTGAAAAATTGCCATAGAATTTTTATAATGACAATATCATCCCCTTTGGGTTATACATATGAAAATCACAATTTACATAATCTGCGTTAAAATTGCAAGATATTATCACATAAAAAGAGAACAAAGGAAGATAATTATATACAAAGTCGAAAATATTAAGGAGATTGCGCGATTTAATAACTGTGTCAAAAGCTTCATGGATGTATATGTAGAAAGAAAATTGTAGAATGTACAAAGAGAATACGAATGCTATACAGGTATACATCCTACATAAACTAGCAGTGCAGTAGTTGAACTGCATTAAAACGTGCCTGAGTCAGCAGCTACAGATATACTAGGTCTTAAATGAAACGAAAGTAGAAAACCCTGAATAACACACGATTAACAGAAGAAAGACGGATATACAAAAACAGGACAGAGGAAGAAGGACAAAGCAGATATAAGGATATAAAGCGGGAAATAATTAGGAAGTGTAGAGCAGCTAAGGTACAGTGGATAGATATGCGGTGTAAAGAAGTAGAAGAAACGTTTGAAGTAGGTAAAACCGATGGGGCTTATAATATAATTAAAAGGAATTTTAGAGATACAGGGTACAGTAGTAATAATATAAGAAAGGAAGCAGGGGTCATTTTGATAGAAAAAATGAGGGAAAGGTAGATAGGTGGAAAGAATATTTAGAGAACCTATACGCAGGTCATGAATTAGGATTTATGTTAGAGAAGGAAGATAGTGTGGAGATAGGTGAGCTAGGTTATCCCATAATAAGAGAAGAGTTCGATGCAGCATTAAAAAACTTACAGAACAATAAGGCGCCAGATGTAGATGGGATACATGCGCAAATTTTAGAACATGCAGGGCAAGAGGTTAGAGATAGTATGTTTAAGCTAGTTAGTCACATTTACTAGACGGAGAAAGTCCCAGCGGATTATAAACGGAACATGGTAGTAACCATATCTAAAAAGATAGACGCGGATAAGTGCGACACATTTAGAACAGTTAGCTTAACTTCCAGTGCGTCAAAAATCTTAACTAGAATTGTACAGAGGAGCAACAGGCAGTTATAGAGCTGGAGCAGCAACGCAGAGAAGTAAATATTAGGAAGGGAATCCGACTGTCACCATTACTTTTTAAACTATACATCGAAAACGCTATCAACATTGTTAAAGACATTACAACTGTAGGGATAAGTATAGAGTGGCACAAGATTAGTATACTTAGATTTGCAGGTGATATAGCAGAAGGAGCATCTAGCAAGGAGAAGTCAGAGATAACCTTCAATAAAATGGAAGCGGCATTGACAAAACTGTACTGTATGAAACTAAATAAAAGTATAACAAAAATACTAGTAGGTATGCAAGGGAAGAAAAAGTAGGGAAAGAGCGAATATAAAGATAGGAGACAAAAAATTAGAAGAAGTGACTGATTTTAGGTATTTAGGAAATCAGATAAGTCAGGATTGAAAGAGTGGTAGGGATATAAAGCAGAGGATAGCGCAGGGTCGAGTCGCCTTCAATAAAAAGAAATCACACAATTCGAAAAAGATTGTTAAAGGTGTGTTTGGAGCACGGCGCTGTACGGGTGCGTAACCTGGACGGTGGGTGCGGCGGAAAAGAGAAGGTTAAAAGCGTTCGAAAGGTGGTTAAAAATGAAGAGGTATTAGAAAGAAAAGAGAACAGAGGACTTTACGGAAGTCAGTAAGAAATAGGCGAAATACGTTGGTAGGACACTTTCTCAGGCCATGAAGGTCTAGTCAGAGACATGTTAGAGGCAGAAACGGATGTTAGGAGGGGTAAAGGTAGACCTTGGTTAGATTACTGTTCGCAAATAGTTAAGGATATGGGTTGTTCTAGTTTTAGGGAAATGCGAAGATTAGCTTAGGGTAGGAAAGAGTGGAGGTACGTGTCCAACCAGTCATAGCACTGACGACCTGACGATGATGATAGTAGTTGAACAGGCAGTAGAATGACCCGAAATGCTACTGCAAAGAGCCCGAGATATGACATATCTATTGGGATATTTCACATTAGACGACAGTACTTAATATCGCCATATATAAATTGTTTTAACTAGTCCTGAGTGCTTGCTTAGTTTTCTTTAAATAAAATGTAACTACCTAGTTTTAATCGGACTCTCCTGAATCAACGACTTCACATAACGGAAACATATCCGGGCAAAATCTTGTTTATATATTTTGCAACTTAATTGCATATAGTATACGTTATGTATACATTAATATACGCTAATACGATACTTCCAACTAAAGCGATGTTTGAACGGCGTCTTACTCAGGGGGTTGTTTCGTAAATCTGTTGAACTTGATTTCGTTGGAATGCTCAGCTAAGACTTAATACATATTTATTCATGGCAACGGGAGGTTTGATTGATGATGAAACGCTCTTTTATTTGCTTTCCACTAATTTATTATATTGTAAATAAATGTACATGATGATTAAGAAACATTTCTTCAATCTTTAAAACTTTTGACGCAAATGATATTTATGTTTGACGCATATGTTTGTATATGAGTCTGCGACAATCGTCCCTGTAATTTTCAATTTTAGCAGTTATAAAAGCATATTTAATAAGGGTGTAGCTACTATTGACATCTAATTGGTCATTTAATGTTAAATTATTATTATTGTTGTATTTTTACATTCAAAGGAAAATCTATTTCTAACTAAAATCTAATTCCATCTTTATTGAATATGTCTATTAATAAAATTGTAATATCCATTATACGGCGAAACAATTCTCGCTGTAACTAAGATTAGATAAATAACTTTGTGAAAACTCACTGGCGCTTTCATTCTATTAAAAATTAATTTAAAACTTTCACAATGTATAGATCAACACAATCAATATTATTTATGCATGAGTTGTCAATTTTCGACATTTAGGAAGTCAGAAAACATGTTAGGAAGAAAAAAGCGCTATAGATACAAAACAAGGAAAAGCGTGGGTCGGGTCGCTTGTAACAAAAAGAAATCGCTTTTGTGCTCGCGATCGGTTAACTTAGAAAATCGGAAAAAGTGTATGTTTAGAGCATGGCTTTGTATGGGTGTGAAACGAAGGCGATGGGCGCTATGGAATAGAATATGTTAGAAGGGTTTGATACGTCGTCTCAGAGCCCTTACGAAGGGGGGATGCCCCCAACAATGTCTACTTCAGCAGGTTTTTTCAACTTGTGCTATTAACATGTTACCTATTTCATACTTTTGTGTAAAAGCGCGTGTAGGTAAATCTGCTTGAGAAACGCGAAGAGCATTACAAAATTGTTGTAGAACAAAATAATTCGAAGTGGTCTGTATTCTGTCAAACTGCCAGACGTGGATCGCGATTAAAGATCGAAATCGCGAAACTTTTACCTGCTGCCTTAACAGCGCGTTTTAGAAAATACGACAAAAAAATACGATAAAAGTTGGTCTGTATTCTGTCGGAGCTGCCTGCGACGCGCTGATGAGATCCAAAAAGATCGAAATCGCGATCCGCGTCTGGCAGTTTCGACAGAATACAGACCACTTCAAATTATTTTATTCGATTATGGTAACGTACCTATCACGTCGAGGTTAGCTACGCCGGGATTCGTTTCAGCAAGTAGATATCCATATATTTAAATGGACCTTGCTGAAGCATACGTAATCCTAAAATGTAGCATTGTACTACAGATGGCGTTTACAGCGCCATTTGTCGTATTTTCTTGTTGTAGAACGTTTGAAACCAAAATCAAACATTTTCACAAAAAGATTTTTACAAGTGAAAATATTGAAAAATTGGGTGGCTTCGAACCAAAGAAAATTTGGTTTACTTAAAACAGTTAAAAATTCGATCTGGTCAATCACCAAAGAAGAGAGGCTTGTTCTAACCATGATAAAAAAGTAAATGAGAGGTTTTAGATGTTGTTGATCATATGGTGAATTTATGGACAAAACTTAAACACAGACGAATTCCAATAAGCTAGTGATACCTATTTACCTCTTTTTATTTATACATGCAAGGTTTTGTCAATTACATCCCTCTAGATGAACAGTATTATTATTTGTACGTAGGTACGAGATAAGTTGATAGTACACCTTCTGAAGGAGGCATATTGAAAGCAGAAACAGGAGGTAAGAGAAGTAGATTGGGTGAAGACAGAAAGAAGTGAAGAGATCGTATTTCAATCTTTGGTGATGAATAATGGTACATATTACAAATAGAATTAAGAGACTTTGCAAATATTGAAGATGTCACAATATAGCGAAACGATTGTCCAATGAATCAAACGTGTGGAAATTATGGATCTTTTAACATATCGCATTTATGCTTTTTGTTTTTATTATCGGTTGTGCTAAATATAGCATTTCTTAAATCTTAACGTCAAACTTTTTTGATTGTTGTATCAAATTTGTCCGTACAAACGACACGAAAATAAAAAAAGAAACCGAAAAGAACAACCGTTCGTATAATTTCAGACGCCGCGTCCGACAAAAAGCAGAAGACATCGATTGAGACTAATGGAAAACGAGACAAGAAAGAGCATCCTGTACACCAGGCCCGTATTAATAGATTTTCCTTCGGGCCTTTGCGAGAATCTTTCGGTCAAACTGAAAGAGAAGTAACGAAAAGGAAAATAAAACAGGAGGCGCGACAGCGGTACGACGCGGCGGTAGTACAAGAGAGAGACGCTGGTCGTTAGCGTCACCTTTTTATGCTTCGGGTTGGTTGTCGACATCAATTGATTCGTACCTTTCTTTCGTTCCCTTGTGAATCCTTACAGTAGTGCAGACATGACCCCTTATTCGTTCAGTGAGAACGAGAAACGTCGTTTTTAGACAAAGTTTCCACAACCGAGATAAACGTCAAATGTAATGTACAACAGTACAATTTTATTTCATTCAATAAGAACATTCAATAAATACCATTGTTGTTCACAAAAATTCATCCAAACATTTGAACTTAATTTATTAACAAATTAGTACAAGTACAAAAATTGCAATAGAAATGGTGATTGTCTAAATGGTTCAAAGGTTATCTTGTTACTGTTTAATTCATTTTCAAAATTGTTCTCACTGAATTTGGGTTGTGGGCGGTACAGAAAACAAGTGGAAGGGTGGTACCTCCCTTACATTCAAATTTTTAGATATGCCGCGTAATTTCCTGATATGGTTCCAGGATGACCGGTGACCTTAGTTTTACCGAGCGGCATGGCCTAGAGGTTTAGACCATTGCTTAGCATTCGGGAGGACGCCGGTTCGATTCTGGGTCCGTCTGCCTTGGTCCAAGTTTTTCTGTGGTTTCCTTGGACCACTTAGGCAAATGCTGAGGCAGTAATACTCCACAGATAATCTTTCATTCTCTTCTGTCCTTCATTTCGTCCGTCTCAACTTTCTTACCCGAACCACCACCCACCCATTCCCACGATTCCTGAAAGCAGGCTGAAGAGGGCCTTCCGCCCTACCTTCCGGCATAGTCCGGAGGGACTGCCCGCCCACCAGCAATACTGGTTGGTGGGAATGAAACACCCAAAAGTTTTTTTTTTCCGGTGACTGTTACTAGGTACCTATCTAATTGGAGTCTTCTGCGAAGGGATGGTTTTTTGTGCTTAGACGCTGTTCTACTAAATGAGGGGTTATTCCACTCATAAACATAAATATTTGTACGTGCCAACAACAGTGACAGTTGAAATATAATTGTTTGTTCAAAAATTCCTAAACTAAGGTATTATATTGTTATATGATCGTACAACCATTAAAATTTGAAGCATTCTAATTTTCTAAAACAAAATGATGATACACACAAACATGTAGAATTCACAAACGTTCTCTTTCTCTCATTTGATTAGATAATCCTAAAAATACTGATTCCCATATAATATGAATACAAAGATTGGGAAATTCAGTAAAAATTAGTTATTTTAACTCCGTTTATAATGTCAGCTTTGTATTATTTCACGACCAAATGTGTGACTTGCTATACTGAGTTATGGTTGGTAAAAAGTTTTGTCTTCTCATGTAGCAACAAACATGGTTTTTTTAATCTGGATATAGCGACTGCGTGGTAATCAAGAAGGGCTTTATTTTTGGACTGCACAAAACATATTGTGGTAATTGTAAGTGCTATGTATAAATAAGCGATTTATTGATTAAAGGTATCACCAATAACGGGTAAACATTCAAATAATGTAAATATCTACAGATATATGAATTGGTTATAACGTCTGCTGGTTATAGCCACCGCGTATGTCTGTTGTAGGTTTAAATTAGCTATGATTATAAGTAAACAGTATCAAAACTCACCAAGTACCACTGCTCCTTGAAAAGGGGATCGGGAAAGCCAGCTTGACGATAACGTAGATGCGTATGGGTTGGCCTGATTCCTGGTGCTACGGCGCTCAAGTATTGTTCGAAGGGTTGTGACGATGTATCGATGTAATCCCTCTTCTTTCGTCTTTTTTCATGTTGCTGTTGAACCCACTTGACCTAAAACAAAATTAAATTTACTTTAGCAACCGAAAAACCATTTTATGGCAGTTCAAAAACTTTGGTGCCCCGAAAAGATCGGCATTCCAGTTTTACATTCAGCAAAAAACTTCCTTCAATAACTCCAGGAAGGCGATGTAATTTTATTTTTAACAAATGATTTTCAATTTTTATCTTTCACCCCCCTACAAACCAGCAATTCCATACACACGAATTTAGCAATTTTGATAATTAATATGAAAAAATGAATAAGTAATCGGTACAAATACTGTTACGTATTATACATATCATGAGAGGAAGGTAGAGTAGAACTTACCCCTAAACACAAACTGGGTTTGACGGGTGCATTAGTGAACATGAGTGTCACAACATACCTGCATTGTTAGACGTATATATATATATATATACCTCCTTCGTCTATAATGCACTTAAAGAAAGCGATTTGACGTTCAAATACATAGAGAAGTACATCAAACTGTCTCTTGGAATTTTCTGTTCAGAAATAGGGTAAGTAACTGTGTATTTTGTGCTGTACATGCATGAAAGCATTTGTTTTAGACACAGGAAACTCCCCCCCACTCTACTGTCAAACTTGGCTACATTACTTCCAAAAACACCCTCTCCCTCTTGCGTCGTGATGTTATATATGAACAGCCCCCAAACATCCATTCAATTTTTTATGAGACCAACGTGTTTCTTTAATAATTTTTCATGTTATCGTCTATTTACATGTCAGAGCTACAAATCGCCCTAATATTTCAGTTTTTCCTGATCCTGAAAAGGCATCATCTTCCGAATAATGATTCCCTGCCAAACACTTACAAGAAATTGTTGCGAATTTGTCGACAGGGATCTACGAGTTACGAAGGACATTAGCTCCTTTAACACATTGTTTCTCTTTTTTTTTGTTGTAGTTCCTACCAAAAAACAACATCCCTACGACGTAAATGTCTAACAAACCGGGAAATTTATTAACGTTTTATAATGATAACTCGTAGCAGATAGACTTCGTAGTTACATGGCATCCCATTATGGGTGCTATATTACAATGCTAAAGTTTTCAATATGGTAGGTAAATGAGTTTGTTACATACGATCATATTTAGGTAGATTTTAACGTGAGATAAATTTACTGTCGGTATTACGAAGCACGAAATGAATTATTAAACTGAAGAAAAAAAAGGACGAAGTAGTTCGATAATTAGACATTGTTAATTAAACTATGCGAAGTTGAAACCGCACAATATTACTGTGGTAAATTAGTTTTTGAAATATAAATTTATCAAAAAAATGAAAGAAAAAGCGCATTATATATAGTTAAAATTTGGTATTAACATTCTACAAAAAAACAATTAACAAAATTAACAAAGTTTTTCTCAATCCTCACCAATATTATAAATGCAAATGTGAGTTTGTTTGTTTGTATGTCATCTTTTCACGCCTTAACCACTCAATCGATCAGAAAAGGACATAGGGTACCTTTTATCCAGAAAAAAAATACTGTTCCCGATGGATAGAAAAAATTAGTTTTATGTGGTCGATTTCATACCTTAAATACTCAATCAATCATCATGCATTTTTGTAGACATATTGCCAGGGGCACGGAAAAGGACATAGGGTACCTTCCATCCAGAAAAAAATACTGTTCCCGATGGATAGAAAAAATTAGTTTTATGTGGTCGATTTCATACCTTAAATACACAATCGATCATCATGCATTTTTGTAGACATATTGCCAGGGGCACGGAAAAGGACATAGGGTACCTTCCATCCAGAAAAAAATACTGTTCCCGATGGATAGAAAAAATTAGTTTTAGGTGGTCGGTTTCACGCCTTAACTAGTCAATCGATCATCATGAAATTTTTTAGTCACATTGCCAGGGGCACGGAAAAGGACATAGGGTACCTTCCATCCAGAAAAAAATACTGTTCCCGATGGATAGAAAAAATTAGTTTTATGTGGTCGATTTCATACCTTAAATACTAGTCAATCGATCATCATGAAATTTTTTAGTCACATTGCCAGGGGCACGGAAAAGGACATAGGGTACCTTCCATCCAGAAAAAAATACTGTTCCCGATGGATAGAAAAAATTAGTTTTATGTGGTCGATTTCATACCTTAAATACACAATCGATCATCATGCATTTTTGTAGACACATTGCCAGGGGTACGGAAAAGGACATAGGATACCTTTTATCAAGAAAAAATACTGTTCCCGAGGGATAGGAAAAAAATAGTCTTATATGGTCGATTTCACGCCTTAACTAGTCAATCCATCATCATGAAATTTTGTAGACACATTGTTAGAGATACAGAAAAGGACATATAGTACCTTAATCCAGAAAAAGATACTGTTTCCGAAGGACGGAAAATTTTGTTTTATGTGGTAGTTGATGATCATTGATACGTATTTAGGATACCAATGTGAGAGAAGCCGCGGGTAACATCTAGTTATTTATAAATACTTGTGAAAATACTAGGTTGTAGTTGCATATTTTTATCTAAACAGATAATGAATAACATTTGATAGTAATTTGCCCTTATCTTCATAATCTACCCTGCATAATTGGCTAGTTCTTATTAATTTTTTAAATTTCGACTAGATGAATTTAGGATTAATATTGAGGAAGTATCTGTGCTTCTTCGCCAAAATTTTAGAAATTGAATGTTCACTGATGTTTCTACAAAATAAACACATATTCATCATATTGTCTTTTGATAAATCTTTGAAATTCCAGATATGGACACGACAACAAATATTAACACCAAATCATTGTAATAAAGTAAAATTGTTTTACGGCAATTAATTAATAAATAATTAACTAAATCAATTTAACTGAGCAAGTAGGTCTATGGTGTCACAATCAATAATGCGTAAAATATAAAAACGTACTTTATTGATATGGTACCATCACTTTAATTCATACATTAGCAACGCTAAACTTTGGACAAGAATAAATACCATTAAAAATTAATTGAAATGACTTACCCCAAAAACCAATAGTTATCCACAATTGCATAAAATTCAACTAAATGCTGTATTCAAAGAACAACAAAATTATAAAGTTTGTTTACCTTAAAACAATGTTTATAAACATTTTAACGATTTACTAGCACGTAAAGTTCGCCTTTACCGATGGTTATTCAGTTATCTGGTATTCGGAAAAAACCATTTTAGACATAAACAATTTTACAAATATTGAGTTAAAGTTCTTAATTTAAACAATTTGTATAGTAATTTATTTTTTACTTTAAGTTAGATTCTTGACCGTTACTTTTAAATTATGTAGTTTTTTCCAGAGTGGCGGTCAAATAATTAAACAACTTTATGTTTTTGTAACGTTTCGGTTTACTTAACCATCTTTAGACTGAAAAAAGATGTTTTTTACTTATAATTCTACTAGGTTAGGTACCTACTACACATTTGTTTCTGCCACTTGAATAGGTATAATCTCTAACTATCAATTATATTTTACAAACAAAAGTATAGTGCCTAACCTAATAGAACTATAAGTAAAAAAAAATTTTACAATCTGAATATGGTTGAGATAACGGAAACGCTACAAAAAACAAAGTTGTTTTATTATTTGACCGCCACCCTGGAAAAAAACTACATAATTTAGTAATTTATATTAGTGTAATTCAGAAATTTTTAAGCAATTGACTGCCTTTTACAATAAAACATTTCAGTGTAATATTATTCCAATCTGCAATGGAATTAATGAAATCCAATGGTAGTTCCCAGCTTCCAGTATTATTTAATTTATTAATTTGACGCAATGTGCAAATATTGAATTTTCTACCATTACTAGGGATAACGTTGATACAATTTCATAGTAGAAAATGTCATTTTAGTATTGATTCTAGTTGACCAAAGATAGTGTTGTAACAGTAATTACATGTCGTTAATAAATGTGCACATCCGGGAATTATTTGTCTATATTTGTATGTATAAAACATCCAGATAATTAGAAATTATTGCCATAAATGTTGTATAAAAATAAAGAGGATCAATAGTCATGCAAATGTTTAAATTTAGCTTATAAAAATATAGAAGAAAAAAATCAATTGTCGTTTATCTACTGTTGTATGCCCTTAATTGAAAGGACTTTTTTCTTGAAAAAAAAAATTACAAACAGCGGAAAAAATAATCATGGAATCGGAAGCAGTCGCAATCTTCGGGGACACTCTTATTTCTACCTCTAAGTCACTGAAATTTTGTTAATGTTTTTCTAACTTGGAGCAATGTAAAAATTTCGAAACTTTAAACGTATGTTGACAATATACATACTCATCTAGGGAAATCACTCCCACATTGGTACTAATACGTCTACCCTGTAATGATATGATTTTCCACTCCCAAAGTTCTTTATGTAACCTTAGTGAAAGTACATAAATAAATATAAAGATGTCTCAAGGGAGTAGGTTTGGTTGGAATTACATTCATTTCGAAATCAGTAATAATCTAGTACCATTGTTCCTAATCTATATTCTCCCTTATTCCCTTTGGAGATCAAACTGAGTTCAGATGTTGAAAGTCTAAACGGGATCGTTAGTATTAGGTACCTACATGTCTGTGTTTGTGTATGCATTTTATTCCCATTTGTTTTGCTAGGCGTTCATCTCCATTTCGTAGTTAAACGAATCCGATTGATTACGATCTACGTATCTGCTAGTTCTCAATTTTCTCATTTCTTTTATCTACTCCTCGTGTGTTATTTTGTCATTGAAATCGTATTTTTACGATCGGAATAGTACGTATGGTAAGGTAAGCAAGTATCTTTAGTATAGGGTTTGTTCAGTAATTACAGGGACTACATCCAGAAAAAAAAGATTTATTGCAAATATTTTCTACTTGAACTGGAAGTGCTTCTATTCCAGGTGATAGATATTCTTCTGGGAAGTCTTCTATGCTTTCGTGTTCTTTTTCAATCGAAGGAATAGTAAAGTGGTAGGTAGTGACAAGTTGTAGCAGTGCTTAGTTCTCTTCTTCGGACAAAATTCATTTGGAAGCAGTTTCGTTCAATCAATTTTCCTATTTCTAAAGGTTCCTTCAGAATAGAGTGCATATTTGATGAATTGTTATTCGGCTTCTTGTTGAGCCTTCTGGGCATTGATCATTTTTCAATTCCTCTTCCTCCTTTAGACATTTTATGCCACTAAAAAACTCTTGTTATCAAAATGGCATCCTCTCTATTACTTTTCTAGCAATGGCAAGGAACTCTAATCTGGATTATCAATTGGTGAAGTTAAAGGACCCCCGTGCATCTGGAGGAAAAGTGCAGGTGGGAAGTATCTTACCGACACGCACGAAGAAGTAGAAGCAACCGTCTGGCATACCGCAGCAAGCAGTGGAAACCGAGAGGGAAACGTACACGGTAACTGATCTTGATAGGCGTCAAAAAAAGAGCGGTACTCAGTGTGATTGCCATTTACGTTCATGTTCCTGACATAGTGGGGTCATACAGTTGAGAGTAATTTGAGGCATTAGGAGTTAGAATATGAAGTGTGCAGGAACAAGAAGTTATATGTGGATTGGACGTACTTTCTAGCCTATTAAGTGAGGCTATACATTTTTGGGCAAAAGCAGATTAGAGGCGAAAATTAAAAGCTTGGGCTGGTCAGGAGGCTGAAGGGTGTCCGGTGATTGAGGGGTAATTCGGACTACTCAATGATCAAAGGAATACCTATACTAGTACCTTAGGGGCGGGGGAAGCCCAGCTGTCTAGCTTCTGCTCGTCTGCCGTCAATTGGTCTCGAACTCGAGGGGACAATAACCCGCATGCTGGGTTAGAGTGCTGTACAGCGTAGTCGCCCAGTTGGAAAAAAACTTTTGGGTGTTTCATTCCCACCAGCCAGTAATGCTGGTGGGCGGACAGTCCCTCCGGACTACGCCGGAAGGTAGGGGCGGAAGGCCCTCTTCAACCTGCTTTCAGGAATCGTGCGAATGGGTGGGTGGTGGTTCGGGTGAGAAAGTTGAGACGAACGAAATGAAGACAGAAGAGAATGAAAGATTATCTGCGGAATATTACTGCCCCAGCATTTGCCTAAGTGATCCAAGGAAACCACAGAAAAACTTGGACCAAGGCAGACGAACCCGGAATCGAACCGGTGTCCTCGCGAATGCTAAGCAATGGTCTAAACCTCTAGGCCATGCCGCTCGGTCGTCCAGTTGAACGCTCATGGGTTTGGATAGTCCTGAATCTGGGGGTTACTCGCCCCGTTAACCCTTAGGCACTACAGCGGCTTTGTGGAACTAATCCGTCTGAGGGAGGGGAAACCTCAGGAAGTCCTTCGTTCCATCCTGGTGCAGCAGTGAATAACTCTTACACCCAGGCAGATGCCTCACGTGAAATCTTCATTAGTTATTCTACCTATCGCTTTGTATACTACCAGCTCTACCGCCCCGTCTTGACTAAAAACATTCGCCATCGATAATTCTTGGACAAACTCTGTATACATACATACAAATGTACCAATGTACAGTATATATGTACAGGAAATGCGGCCAAACGATTTAGACACACACAGAGCGGCGGATGTAGGACTGACTGAAATTAAATTTCAGCTCCCCCTGCTTCGCTCTCTCTCGCTGTATGTACGCTTTTCGACACTAACATTTTTCTCATTCGCCGCAGTTGCAATGATAATTGCTCGACGTGCAGTTGTTTTTGAACGGCAACGTCGAAAATCGAACGCCATTTGCATCGTCTGTCGTGTACCGTCGATTCAATTATTTTTCACCGTGCACAGACACACACACACACACACACAGACCGACAGGCGATCAGACGAACGGTGTAATTATCTAAAAGAGGAATTTTCGTAGTAATTTTTTAATGGAAACCAAATGTCGATTCCACGATACCAGAGGAATTGGCAGTTAACCAATATTGGAACCTTGAGGAACGCCACCGTCAATCAACTGATGCAGAAAATAATGGATTCCTGACAAAAACGCCATGAATTCTATGAATTTGTGGGAGTTTTTGAATCAAAATAATGACTAGGCATATGAACTAAAGTTAGTCTTGCCAAAAAACATAAATATTATAAAGGTGTGAAGTAAAATGCTTCGCCACTAAATCATCAAATGTACCAACTGTTAGAATATGAAACACTTTGAATTTTTGTAGGGTTAAAATTCAATGCATTAGTGAATTAATTTTTTGACTTAACTTGACCCACTATAGATAGCCTCAAATTCATCACCATCATAAGGTCGTCAGTCCTAATAAGAAAGGTTGAACACGCACCTCCACTCTTTCCTATCCTCAGCTATTCTTCGCATTTCTCTAAAACTAGAACATCCCACATCCTTAACTATTTGTGAACAGTAATCTAATCTAGATATACTTCTACTCCTCCTAACTCCCGTTTCTCTCACTAATATGTCTCTGACTAGACCTTCATGCCTGATAAGGTGTCCTACCAACTTATCTCGCCTATGCCTTCTCCTATTATTTTTAATACCTCTTCATTTCTAACCTTTTCTATCCACGGTATCCTCATCATTGAAACTAGTGAGGAAAAATTGTTGTCGCTGTCACTTCCTCGCCGGGAATCGAACCTGGGCCCCTGGTTTTACCACTAAACTACGAGGAGGTAACAGCAGCAGCATCAACATTAGGTACCTAAGAGTACAATCGTAGAACCAATGTATAATCAGTATTAGTAATGAGACACACAATTTTTTAAGGTTAAATTCAAAAAATCGTTGATAGCGGCAATAACTTTTCCTCATTAATTTGAGGCCATCTGTAGTGGATAAAGTCAATTCAAAAAATTAATTTCTTAGTGCATTGTTAGAATATAGTTTCTAATGTGGCTATTTTCCATAATATGTTAAGCTTTGCATTAGTGATTCCTAAGCGATTTTATCATATTTTCTTGTTGGTTTTCCTTTTAAAATTTTAATCTTGAGTTCCCTCATCTCAAGTATTTCTTTTCTGCAGAAATGTTTCGGTTGTCGTCAGCAGCCCCTAAAAATTGCTTTCCTGTATAGTATTTTGTTTTTCTTGGAATAATTTATGAGTGAATTTCGGGTTTTCTTTAAAGCGATTCCTCAAGCTCGTTTCTGACGGAAATATTATGATGAGAAAGGACGATGAGTCTGTCACGGTTGAGAAGGCGTGATAAATCAAAAGGACAAATGCACCGGGATAAGAAATAGAAAATGAAAGTAAGATCGACCGATAGCACCAACCCCTCGGACTCGAATTCCGTCACTGAACAAATAAATTGATTTGCCGAAAGACTTCACAAGAAGTGACCTTTTTTTATATCGACTGTCCGTTGGGTCACATTACCCTTATTTATTTCGCAGGTTAGAAAGGACGATGATTCGGAACGGACACTTACAATCCCAAAAATTAAATCGAAATTTCACATTTTGGATATCTTCCAATTTCACACGAAAACTTAGCGGATCCATACATTTCATTAAAAATTTACTTTTTATATGTCAGTTTTTTTTTACAAAATACCTTAGCCAAAATGGCTGTTCTGTAAGTCTTGCAATAAAAAAATTTGAAGAGGTACGACTCAGCGTATGATAATCTGCCACTCATCATAAGTTTGTTTATATATGACTGTGTGATGAATCTTCTATCAGTGATCATTGGGAAATTAATCGAAAAAAATGTGAAAATAGCCTAGCCTCGGTAACCGAGATTATAGAGCGATTTTCTATTATAATTTCAAAGGTGGATTACCTTACCAAGAGTGTCACCAGAAAATGTCCAAAACCTTTGGTAAGGAATGTCCTCTTCCTATCGTATTCAGATAGAATTCCAGAAAGGTAACTACAATTCAAACGAAGTTTAATGATCGGGCCGACCCATTGCAAGCAGGACCCAAAAAAATATAGATACTGTCAGGAAACTAATAACTGGGAAGTTGGCACTTCCAACATGATAACGCTCCTGACTAATTAGCGACCATATCTCAAAGGGTTATATGACAATCGAAGATCACTGTGCTTAATCATCCTCCTTATAGACCCGATCTTGCGCCGTGCGATTTTGGTCTCTTTCCGCTGATTAAGAGTCAGTTTAAAGGACGACGGTTTGCGACTGATGACGAGTTATTGAGTGCATGGAATTTCAAAGGATCAATGGAAGATGATATTTGATACATGATTTGAATGCATGCATAAGTGTACTGACAGTGACGGATATTACTTTTAAAATCTATATATATATAAAAGAAAGTCGTTTTAGTTACACTATTTGTAACTCAAGAACGGCTGAACCGATTTGGCTGAAAATTGGTGCGGAGGTAGCTTACAACCGGGAGAAAGACATAGGATACTTTCTATCCCGTTCCCGTGGAAAAAAAAACCTGGTATAAGACAAATTTATCATTCTAGCCGTTCATTTATTAAAAATGGTATAACAAGGCGCAACTGACATGGAATAACAAAATTCAACTGACAGCTAAACGTAATGTTGATTATGGTTAAATGTGGTGTTTTATTTATAGTCAGATTTACCTCAAACTTGGCTTTAATGCTTTTTCATATAAAATTAGTGACATACATATCTATTTCAACATTTTACAAAATTCTACCTCTTTAGGAAGCTGAAAGAGGGTTGCAAAGAATGCATGTTTGTTTTTGGTCCGATTTACTTGAAATTGGTTAAAAAATTCAATCTCTGTTGGGGTGGAGGAGTGGTGAAGAGGAGTTGCAATATTTAAATGGAACATATATTATTTGTGGTAAGATTAACTTGAAACTTGACCTTAATGCTCTCTCATTTAATTTCTGAAAGACCTATCTCGACATTTTAAAAAATTCAACCTCCAACAGGGGAAAAGGGGTAAAAAAATGTTGCAATTTTTGTTTGGGACATACTTTAATTGTGGTTGAATTTACTTGAAACTTTGTGTATATATACTGTTTGATACTATTATTCAAATAAAAGGTGGTTGCAACGTTTCCATGGGGTATATTTTATTTGTACTCGAATTTACTCGAAGGTTGCACATTGTATTTGAAATCTAAGATGGCGACATTACATAAAATTAAAACGTTGTAAGGGTGAATTGGGAGTTAAAAGATTTTATGGAGAAACAATATTAATTTTTGCGAGTGAAGCTGCGGGGAAAAGCTAGTCTTTAATAAATATTGCTGTTTTTATATGACTTATATGGAACAAACTGCGTAATTAATATTTGTCGAATAGTATAAAAGAATTCATTCCTACCGAGTGTCTCACAACACCACACAATATGTTTTTTATTATGTGCCTGATCTTTTAATATAAACTACATGAAATATCATCTTGTAACTGAGGAGAGCATTCTGGGAGATGATCCTGTCGGTATTAAAAAAGAAGAAATAAGTTATTATGTATTCAACACGCTTTTCATAACGAGTCTGTTTTTAATAAATTTTAAATTACCTTCATACCGAGGCGAACGTTTCTGACCTAAGTTAAATGCACATACATCGCTTCAGGCATAACTCCTCCAACTTCTTGATATGTTATGCCTTTTGACCGTGTTCATCCAACAAGAAAAATTTAAATGGAAGCAGTCTTGGCAAGCCTGGCGTGCATAAAATTTTAACTATGAATTATGCTACATCACATTAAAGCGCTTGTAAGCGAACTTATTCAGGAAATACGTATTATGTCAGACTGTACTTTCCGTCACCTTTGACAGAGCCTGGGCATGAAGTTTAATTACAACCAACCACAACACTATTAGGTACATATCGCGTATGAATGTTGTACGTTCACTTGTTTTACATTATAAAAACATTAGAAATCGTAATTACCCGCGAGGAAGAAAATTCTCATTCAGCCAATTCATAATATCATGATTTAATAACTTTAGTAGTACTAGAAAATATTTCAATTTCTTTATCTTATTTTTAAAAAACATTGAATGGGTTACTTTACTCGATGAAATACTATTAATACACATTGAAGAATTTTACTAATTTATATTTAATAAACGCCAATATTTGGCGAACCATATGTTGTGTTACTGAAATTCTCGAAAGTGTACTATTTTCGTCGAAACTGTATGTCTAGTGGAACTTTTTCTTAAAGGAATAAGTTCTTCCCCCTTATCAGTCACTGTGAATCGAAACTGTTAGCACCAGTGCTTCGAATGGTCGAAATTCACTTTTGTGAACAATTTGTTTAATCACTTCAAAAATTTAAAATTAAATTTAAAGGAATTGTTTGTAAATAGGTATGCAACACATCGTACACTTCAGCACACGAAATTGCTGATACTAACTACGTAATACTAGTTTGTCCTGTGCTGACAGCACTAATAATTTCTTTTATATATAATATTTGTAGAAACTCAACTCTAAATATACCTACTGTAATTGTACTTTAAACTGAAACACTTGTATTTCTTCAAAATTACTAAAATTCTATTAATGTTAATAGACCATATCATCAACCCCTTCTTTATTAGAAACAAACTAAGTAATAATAGAAAGTTTTAGGCTTCAGAAATTGTATTTACATGTTTGAATGCAGCGAAATTAAAAACGTTTTTATGTATGCTATTCACCGCTGTTCTAGCGACCCTTGTGGTCACGTCTAGTCCGCAAGGACTCAGTTAATAGTAGCACGACATCAACCATAGTTCTTGGTACGCCTTTATGAACCCACCCCATTATAAATTCTACACTACGCGGGACGAAATTAAAATGCTGCTTTAGCTCCTCTTTAATTTAATAAGGTCGGGAATCGGAATTGCCGTCGACATGAACTAATTATAGTGACAAACGGACAATAAAAAGATCCCTGGACGTCCCGTTCTACTCATTCAGGCAGTTTGAATTCGTCCTTGCTCGTTGTGGTTTTTAAAATGGACAGACACACGACCAAAACGGCGCATGCATATAAAACGTAGGAAAACGTTAACTACCGTCAGGTACTTCCTAGAATACCGAATCCTTTTTCGCTGTTAGATAGTTAGGTTCAAAGGGACCTTTTTTGTTACATTGACCTCATCACAACTAATAAATCTAATAGTATGTTTGTGTATTAAGTTTTTAGTGTCGGTAGCGAGAGGATTAATGATCCCTTTGCTCCGCTACTGACCTATTTATAAAAAGAAATTTACAAATGTTTTACATTTATTTTCAACGTAGTGAACTAAAGTACAGTTTTTGTACTATCGATATTTTGGCATTGTTAACGCCTCTCGAAAAAAGATGCTTCAGTCTCTACCGATTTACAGCACAATCACTTCATTTTCTAATGAATATTTTGAAAATAGTCGGTAATCGCTAGAAGTCAAATCTGGCTAATATAGTAGATGCTCAACTAATTCGAGCCTGAGGCCTTAGTGATTATAGCGTTTGATTGGGTGCGTTATGTTGATAAAGAAGAACACCTTTGCCTAACTTTTCTCGACGCTTTTCTTTTATCGATTGGCGTAATTTCTATATGAAAACTACTAAAATTACAGCTTCAGAATCTCTATTCAAGGATAACATGACGTTCCCTACTGAAGGTTTAATTTTCAATTTTTTCGGGGGTGAACGCCGATGGTTCTACATTAGGCTATGGAATAGAGACAAATTTTACGATTGAATAAGGTATTTTAACCTCTAAAGATGATAAAACCACAAAGTATCCCTTTCAGTTTTCTCGAAATAACTCAAAAATGAAATAATTTTCCAGATTTTTACAAAAGTATTTTTTATTTGAAAATTGGATTCCATCGAAATACGTTGTTTAATTTTTTTCTTACCATTTTTATTATCGAACATAATTAAAAAATTAAGCGTAAAGTTTCAAAAAAATCGCCGTTTTTTCTTTTTATATAATCGTCTATAACTTTTCTTCCTGGTCAATTTAGGTATATATAATTGTTGAGACAAATAAAAACCCTTGAAAAAAAAAACACATTTTTTTCTGTTTTGTATGATGAAAATTCATTGAGATATCGATGAAAGTTGTTTACTTTTTATCATATTTTACCATGTTCTATTGCAAACGTGTTTTTGTTTCTTCAATTTTCGATTTCTGTTTTTTGGTCTTTACATCGTAACGATAGATCAAGGACTCATATACTGTCACATCTTTTTTTTTACACGCAAGTATTTAATCACCTTTCAGTGCTCCACACGCTCTAAACTTGATCGTGCACTGTAGAATGGATTTAACAGGTTCAGACTTTTAATTTTGTAGCATTAGAGTTTCAAGTTGCTGAATTTCATTCTCTAGCTTTGAAGAACACAACGACCTCTAAGAAAGATACTTCAAGATGTGCCCTGCACTATGTGTAGTTATTGTGGGTACTAGTACATACGTTACAAACTTTTCATCATATTAGTATTAATAATGCAGCCTAAATAAATTCAACTTTTTGTTTGAAGTTTCGATTACATAGACTTTCGTCCTTACTTTGGGGCTGAATCTGGTTTTGACATCAACCTTGATCCAGCCCCTGGCTCGAATAGAACCCTGCACCTTCAGTTTCTCCCAAATTCGTTAAAGTTTGTTGGGTGACTCCTCCGTCATAAGCGATGACCTGTTTTCACAAAAGTCGTGATACCTCATTATCACTAACATCAACTACTTCAACAACATTAATAGAATTTAATCATGAGTAATTACGACAAAAAACAAAATTGATTACTGAAGTTATAGATCTATAATAGGTACGACATCTACCTACTAGTGCAGTGGTAAGGTATGAAAAGAATGTTACAAAGTGTACAGTATTAATGGTGCATTAAAACTAGTTGAAATTAATTGATTAATTTACTAGAAATATACTTGAATCAAATACTTTTTTAATTTCGTATACTTCTAACAATTTTAGATGTTCATTAATACGTTTTTTAATAGATCTACCACGTTAACCAATATATATGTATAGCACAACAAAAATTGCAATGTAAAGTACCTTCGATCTAATACCTAACTTTTCTTTGTTATTAGGCTTAAGAAGTGGGTATCAATAAAATTTTACGTTTAATCATAACATACCTGTTGTTCCCTTTTCTGCCCCGGATTATCAAACTACAATAAAAGGTTGAATTATTCGTTTACTATGCGTTGGTTTGCTTTACAGTTTGTTTCAAATTTCAGTGGGTATTGTAAAGGTCTGCCTATCAGTTACGAATAATTTTAACCCCCGACGCTATAATTGCATTCAAAATGCATAAATAATATGTGCGGATCGATTGCCCCGAAACTTCCGCACCCGCCAGTTTATACAAACATGCAGGAACAGTCTTATAGGATGCCGCAGGATCATCTCTTTTTTATTCTGTTATCAAAACAAACCCGTCATGTTTTCATTCAAGTGCGCATATGAATTCGAATCAGCGCAGCTAGTGCAGTTCTAATAATAAAATGTTTTTCCATATGGTCCTTGTTAACTCTTCGCTGGGTAATGTACACAGTTAATGGATAAAAGAAAACGAAGAAAAATATTCAGGTTTATAGAATGAAGCGCAAAACAAAAAGTTTTTATACTTAGAGCATTGAAATTTTACAAAGCCATTGACGTATTAGTCTCTTGAAATGTGCGTTATTTTAATAACTTAAAACTTGATTAGATAACAAACTAAACAAACAAAACTGCTCCCTCTGCTTTGACTTTATCCTAACCAGAATTTAGCCCTGCCTCGGGAAAATAAAGGGTTCTTATAAAAAAAATTTAATCAAAAGTGGGTAGTTCTTTTATGTCATTAGAAGTTTCCAAAAGCTTTGTGTATGATATTTTGATAATGAACTGAAATGTGTTAGTTACCCAAATATAACAGAGAAACACAACTCATTGTTAAAAAAATTATTATTAAACTTTAGTGGCTAATTAATTAAGTTGTCTACATTATGAAATATTTTCAAGTAGAGAAATGTTAATTACCATTAGTGGCAGTACCAGTTTCTAAATCAGGATGTTTACATATTAGTAGTTAAAAATAATAATTAAACTTTAGTAGCTAATTATTTAATTAACTAATTAAGTTTTCTTTACTATGAACTCTTTTTAAGTATAGGAATATTGATTACTTCACTTGCAGTAGCAGTTTCTAAATTAAGGTATTTACATATTTTCTTACAAAGAAAAATCATTGTCATACATTGTCTTAGTAATTGGTCTTAATCTTGGTCTTTCGTGTTAAAAAGTCTTAATGAAAATGCGCATAAATAGTAGAAGGTACTTGAAAGAAGTGAAAAGTATTGAAAAAAATTAATTTGTCTCTATATTTCAACCATGTCTTAACCAAGCATAGGAACTCATCTTGTAGTTCCCTTTTTTCAAACAGTGGTAAAGTTTGTTTTTTTTTTAGTGTTACAATCTAGTAAAGTAAAATAAAAATATCAAATACTAAAAATGATTTATTTTAAGAAAAGAATATATTTTAAATTTACTTATACTATATA
>NW_020439076.1:1749551-1784591 GCF_000699045.2 Agrilus planipennis
GCGTGGACAGCTGCTATACAATAATACATTTCCATTTACCTCCTTCTCTATATCCATACAAAATATCTATCAAACAAATAAAATTAAAATTTTATTTTGAAAAGTGAAACCATTCCATCAGTATTTTCTTATGACGTTGTCACGTTCAACTATCGTCAGTAAACCGACTTTACAGACAACCGATTTTTTTTTTTTCAGAGTGGCTCGCAAGATCATTTAGGTTGGCCAGCTCCACTACAAACTGTAACATGCTTAATAAGAACATAAAACAATTTTTCCAATCCAATAAATTGTAATTAAAACATTCATGCCTTTTATCATTTACTCCAAAGACTCTTGTTTGAAGCAATTTTTACCTGCAATAAACCGTGAATATGTGAACAAAAAGGGCAAAGTTTGTTGAGTTTTTAATTTCCAATGGGGCCGCGCTGGGCGTAGGAACAATCAGCGTTGATTTACAGAAAATGAAAATATATGTATGTGTACAGAATGAGAACAAATAGACGTAACATCATTGTGGAGATACACTCAAATGCGGGCACAACGTGTATTTATATCTATGTATTATGTATGTATAATGTATATACACGTAGTACGGAGGAATTTGCATGCAACCCTTGGCTTGCAACGGGGGGGTTTTGCATAGCATTCGTTACCTAGCCCGACTCTCGCGCGGACAACGCCAGGCATCCACGTTCCTCTAGCAACTTCATCAACATAACAGGGAATATAATTAAAAATAATGCAAACTTATGGCGCATACTAAACAAGGAATGCGACGTTTCGAATTCATTATATTTAATACAAAAGGGACAGATTGAATGGAAACAGTAGCTCAAATATTCCGTAAAACAAAAAAATTGTAACTATAAAGGTTTTAATCGACAATGACCATTATCTTTCAATCGGAATGTCAAATCGTACTTATAATCTAATCAGGATTTTGGTATACATTTTTAAATACAACATGACGGGATAATTCCAGTAGAATGGAAACTAACAACGCCGTTGTAATATTCAAAATACAGGACAGATTTGAAAGATAATACAAATAGGAATTAACTAGAGTAAAGAAAATACCACAAATGACGTGGTGAGCGCCATCTGTAGTACGATGCTACATTTTAGGATTACGTATGTTCCAACAACGTCCATTTAAAAATATGGATATCTACATGCTGCCTGCAACGCGCTGATGAGATCCAAAAAGATCGAAATCGCGATCCGCGTCTGGCAGTTTCGAAAGAATACAGACCACTTCGAATTATTTTATTCGATTAAGCTAACGTGCCTATCACGTTGAGGTGAGCTACGCCGGGATTCGTTTCAGCAAGTAGAAATCCATATTTTTAAATGGACCTTGTTGGAATATACGCAATCCTAAAATGTAGCATCGTACTACAGATGGCGCTCACCACGCCATTTGTGGTACTTTCTAAAACGCGCTGTTAAGACAGCAGGTAAAGGCTGGTCTGTGTTCTGTCGTAGCTGTCTGCGACGCGCTGATGAGATCCAAAAAGATCGAAATCGCGATCCGCGTCTGGCAGTTTCGACAGAATACAGACCACTTCGAATTATTTTGTTCAACTAGAATAAAGGTTTCCGATCAGCAAGTTTCGATGGTTACAAGCAGTTCAAAACATGATATCATCATCATAAGGTCATCATCATGTCTGAGAAGGTGTCCTACCTACCCATCTCGCCTATTTCTTCTTTAATATATTGTATATTGTATTATATTACAATTCCATTTAATTGATGCATATTATCATGTTTTCCTAAATGGGCTCGGTACATTAGGATGAACAAAATTAGTTTTGTAGTCTCTTATCGGGATTTTTATAGAAATATTCCATCACAATTATTGACGCTTCCACTTTAGATACGCCACACAAAGCAAAACGATGAAAACGATTGTATTGGGAAAGCAATTAATAATGTTTGACGATATCGGATTACGTTTCTTTCTATTTCTAATTCGACGAAGTGGTTGTAATATTGACTTTCACGTTATTTCTATCAAACCTCTTTGAAAATAAAGTATGAGAGATTTCCAGTATATAACAACAACATTAAATCTGTTCTAAGTATCCTTTTGAAACAAGCTCTTTCATATTTCTTGTCGAAAAAAAAAAAATTACTGGTGATTATTTTTGATTTGTTACTTCATCATTTCGGAGAAATTCGGGTATTTTTGAACAAATAATTGCGACGATATTTTATTCGTTGGATAATTTATAAGTAGTTATAAGAATAAGACGTAATAAGGTCAAATTATTTTTAAAATTTTTAATGAATAGGCTACACGGTAGCAGGTAGCTGGAAGAGGATGCTAATGTGACGTTGCTCTGAAATTGCTGATAAGGAAGTAAGTATAATAAATGCGAAATTACAATGAACGACTTAGTTGTGATGTCAAAATTAATAAACAAGATACTATTACCTATCCAGACGATACAAATTTATCTATTAAAGTTTACATAATTTTTACCTGTGTGACTGCTTAGCTGTTGTAGCAATTTCTCTATACGTTGCCAAATTCACGCCCAGGGCCGGCTTAGGATTGCAACTTTATCTAGTTTTCTCTTAAATTGTTTTGTTTCTTAACCGCGCTGTTTTACACTGCGATTCCTTATATTACATCTAATTAACGCCCTCAGAAACTTGCTACTTATTTCAGAAACACCTTGTACAAGAAGGGTAGTTCAAATACACCAAAACGTTTAATAATATTTTCATAGTAATGTAATGGTCGATGGCATTGGTTAAAAAGAAAAAAGAGATTTGCCGATTCAAAGAGCTATATATATATATACATATATTAATCTACATACAAAAAAAATGTGACGTGATACGGTAAAACAAAGTTTATATTTGCAAATTATAGACCAAAATTTACATGCTTAAGATAAATTTATACAAAAAANATTATTATTGAACTTAAAAACACTATTAAATTATAACTAACTTAGGTGATAAATTACTCTATTTATTTACAGTACTGTTACTAAATCACTATTCACTGCGCTGTCAATTTATTTCTAGATTCACTTCTGCAACGGTCAATTTATTTCTACTCTTTTACTTCTACAACGGTAAATTTATTTCTACTACCACCTCGGCCATTGTCTCTTCCGTTTTATACTCCTTTGCCTCCTTTCGGGAACGTTCTCCAGCCGTCCAGAGAAGTCTCCTTTTCTTCGAACTGTTTAATTGATTTCCCGGAACCCAGGTAAGACACACACGTTTACAGATACGGCGCACATGAAGAAAGGCGCCCGCGGCTAGTCGGCGAATCGATAAGCCGCTCACACACACGTATGCCCGATCGCACACAAATACGCTCGTGCTCGCTACAGTAATATAAAAAGCAGAGAAAGACATCGTCTAGAGGCCATTATAGAAGTGGGACCAATAAGTATTAATTACCGAAGCGGGGAAATACAGAAATTGTTTCGGTTCTTTTGCACCAAATTAATGTTGACGTTATAATGGAAACAGACATTTATTACAATTGTACTTATTTATATTTCAATTCTTGTTTTTACTGAAATAAGATCATATTAATTGCCGATGTAGAAGACTCAATTTCAGTACACATATAAGCCACAAAATGCCTTATTGATTCTTAAGAAATTGATTTAATTCCCTCTAACGCAAGGATTATCGACTTAATTGTAAAACGTCGTTTTCCAAATAAAAATAAACGAAGCCTTCACGATTATCGCCGCTCGAATTATTTACGCCAAAGATTTAATTCATTGTGCGAGGAAGAGAAGTTTCAAAGCTTAAAACTTCTGCTGTTACTTTCAAGAATTCTATTGTTCTATTGAGAGGAAGAGGATCGCGATAAAAATTCAATTTATTCGCTGTAACTGATGGCAGGATACTGTCCCTCTTGCCGGGGGTTTAAACCCTTTAAGTTGCGGAGAACCGTCATTTTGATCGGGCCATTTAACGCGACTGTCCGAAATCAATGGAACGAATTTAACGGGCGAATATCTATATGGACCACCTACATGGGCTCCTAAACTTACTTTGTCGCCTTGAACACAAACTAAACAAAGTATTGCAAAAATAATATTTGATAGTGATGCAAATTTCACAAAAGCAGTATATAGAATAGATCCTACACTGAAAAAAATGAATTGGTCATGACAACAAAATAAAATATGTTATTTCAAAGAACAAATATTTACTTAATTAAACTAAAGCACTTAGTAATTTCAAAAATTGCTTTACCTACCTTTACAAACAGCAATAGTTTCCTTAAGAAGCAAGAATTTGTAGGTGTATTTACTATTTATAACAAACTAGGTTGTCAAAAAAAAAATATTAATTTACTTTGTTCTGGTAACAAATAAGTTTGTTGAAAGAAAGAACGCTCTAATAATATTTCTAAGCGCTTCATCGTTTCAAATTCATTTCGTTTTTGGTTTCAATGTGAAATAGATGCAACAGATAGATGTAGTGCAGTTTGAGGGTAAGTAATATCTTTACAGAATATCAAAAGTATTAGCGGTTTAGATGGTACGTAAATAAAGCAGATTTTATATATTGAAATTATAGTTTCTTCTGAATTATATGTTAAAACATTGTTTAGATTGTGAATATATTACCTGGCTAGAAAATAGAACCGGAAATAGAAGAAAAATGGAGAAAAACTTACTTGTTATGTCAGGGTCGGTTAATAGAAGAATGAAGTTGTCACCATGATAAACACTGGGTTACGATAAAATATGCCGGTTATGTGTTAAAGTGTTAAGACAGTGGACTTATGGTAAATCAAAATCATTGTTATTCGCTATTTTTATGTCAAAATTAGAATGCAATTGGAACTCGGAGTGAAAAATGTCATCAATACGAGTTTGAAAGAAGAAAGTATTGCTTCCACCACTTTACATTAAACTTGGTTTGATCAAATAGTTTCTAGAGGCATTTCGACTTGACCAACGATGATTATTTCATGTTTAGATATCGAGGTCATGATTTATATAGGTTTTAAGCATATAAAAAAATCGTAAGGACACAAAAAATTACTTTTTAAGAAAAAAGTCAATTTAAAACTCACGTTTTTTTTTGTTTATTTTCGATTTTTCCATGCTTTAATATTGTCGGAGGTATTTTTAACCAACACCATCGAAAAGAGCATCGTTAAAAACATAGAAACACTGGTTACCGAATATTTTTTCGTCGCACTCATTACGTGGCAAGGGTTCAAATGGAAATGTGTTTTCTGAGCATTTATGGGTTAATGTGACGTGGTATAAACCATATGAATAACGTTTTCTATTACTTTTAAGACAGTTACGACAAATATTAACAATTTAAGAAAAAAACTTTTCAAAAAAAAAATTTCGTAGACCTGTGTAATCATATTAAATTATCAATATCAAAAAACTTTTTTAAATCAACTAGACTTCGGATTGACGACATTTGACGTGTGATCGGGACACGGGTTTGCCCGATGTTGTCTGATATGAAAATATGATTACTAATTGTGTACTAACAAAAAGCACGTTTTGGACCAAAATATACACATTTGAGGAAAAGGTACTTGCTCTGCTGCACATCTCGATTACGACAAATTGGATTCTATTAAACAAACATTAATTGGCATGCGAAAACAATGCTGTGCCGTAACGGCACGTTTTCATAACGTAATGAGTTTGTGCGTCAAATGAAAACCAAACAGTATAATTGCGATTAGCATGCAGCGAATGGCTCGCGAACAACCAAAATCAAATAGCGATCAGACGTCTGCCCAAAGGCACCACACGTGGACTGTGGTAATTTCATCGTTTGTCAAAATCCCGAACGAACGGGCTCATCAGGCGTAACACATCTGTGCAAATTTCAAAGAATTTAAGCGACAATTGTGGCATATTTAGAAAGTTCTAGTTTTAAGTAGAAAATTATATTTGTGCTACAACGTTTCAAATATAGTGGAATATGTAATTTCTATTATTTTCGTCTTTCTTTCTCCAATTTTTTTGGCGTTTTCTCCAAAACTATCCATTCTGTGTTTTATATATTATCTAATAGAGAAACATCCAGAGATAAAAATGTTCAGTCTCTCAGAGTCTCTCTGGTGGCGCTGAGAGAGACTGTCGAGAGACTGTCAAAAAACTGTTTAGCGTCTCTGAACGAGAAACTCAAGTCGTATTTCGTATCCAGTCTCTGAACGAGAGACTCGAATCTCTGAGCGAGTCTTGAATCTGTCAATAAGTAGTGTCTCGATAGACACGGTTAAAATTTTGTAAGTTCAACATATTTCAAAGATCCCAGTCTTTCTACGAGAGACTCGAGTCACTCAATTTTTCTGTTTTATCCATTCAATCTCTCTGTGAGAGACTCGAATTTCTGAATTAACATACAGAGACTGTGAGAGATCCATAAAAACACCTAGGCAATAATTGAGAGACTGTGAAAGACTATGAGAGACGCTCTCAGAGACGCTGAATGACTCTGAGAGACTGGAGAGAGACTGAAAATTTTTGTCTAGGGATAACTTCGGCGGCAGAGAGATTTCACCCAAAAAAAGCATTAAAAAATAAACTGACTAATACTGATTCAAAATATAGGTACGTAATTATTTCAAATTTATAATCTAAAGTCAACCATATTGGTTAACTTATGTCTTCATGTCAATTCCCAAATGATAATGTAAATAGATCCGGTTGGTTAAAACAGAATGTTCTTTATTTACCTAATAAAATACAACTAACCTACTGTCGATGAATATACGAGGGTGGATTGATAAGTTTCCGGCCTGACCAAGAAAAACAAGGTTTTTAAAAATTTTTTTTTTTTATTTCTCAACATAATCTCCTCCAAGGCTGATACATTTCTCATAGCGGTGTTCCAGTCTATTAATGCCATCTCTATAGACTGATTCGTCAAGCTCCTCAAAATAACCATTTACAGCTTCGATTACTTCTTCATTGTCCGCAAATCTCTTACCGCCAAGCCATTTTTTGAGATTAGGGAACAGAAAATAGTCACTCGGGGCTAGGTCTGGAGAGTAAGGAGGGTGCGGCATCAATTCAAACTTTAGATCGTTGATTTTAGCCGTCGCAACGATTGACGTGTGCGCTGGTGCGTTATCGTGATGAAACAAGATTTTTTTCTTCGCCAGATGAGGTCGTTTAATTTTCACCTCGTGGCTCAAACGTTGCAATAAGTCTGCGTAGTATTGACCAGTGATAGTATTACCCTTTGCAAGGTAATCAATGTATATAATACCTCTTGCATCCCAAAAAACAGTAGCCATAACCTTGTTCGCCGAAAAAATTGTTTTTGCCTTCTTTGGAGTTGGTTCCCCTGGTCCAATCCACTGTTTAGACTGTTCTTTGGTTTCAGGAGTGTAGTGGTGGACCCACGTTTCGTCAACGGTTACGAATCGACGCAAAAATTCGCTTGGATTACGCTTATACAATGACAAATTTGCGGTAGAAATGTTTTTTCGAATCAATTTTTGGTCGACTGTTAGCAAACGCGGCACCCATCTTGCACAGAGCTTTTCCATATGCAAATGTTGGTGCAAAATATGTTGCACACGTTCATATGACATCTTACAGGTCTCAGCTATCTCACGCACTTTCAATCTGCGGTCTCCCAGCACTATTTGATGAATTTTTTCGATCATATCTGGAGTTGTGACCTCAACGGGGCGTCCTGAGCGAGGCCCATCAGAGGTGCTCACACGACCCTTTTTAAACTCGGAAACCCACTGCTTAACGGTTGAATATGACGGGGAGGATGTCCCCAGTGTTGAGTCCATCTCTTTTTTAATTTCCTTCGGCGTTAACCCCTTCAAATAAAAGTATTTGATGACAGCACGATTTTCCTGCTTTTCCATTTTTACGAAAACCACAGAGGCGTCTTGTTCAGCGTGCTGTCAAACCTACACTAGCAAGGAGATCGGGCTGAAACTATAGCTACAAGCTATCCAAGGATGGTACTATAGAATGTCACCTCAAGGTAGGCCTAGTGGCGTCATCTCTTGGTTAGGCCGGAAACTTATCAATCCACCCTCGTATATCTATAGACTTACACGGGTTTCTGAAATAAGTAAAGTGAGTAAAGCAGCGTAGTCCAAAGCCGGTCCTGAGCGTGAATTGGCAACGTATAGATGAACTACGATAACAATTAAGCAACTACATCGATGAAAAATGCAAATAGTGACAGTTGTAGAACGACTAATAGACTAAATATTAACAGCTTACTATTACAGGTACTACACATAATAATATTTGGACGCCTATTGCGATTAAGTACATCTCGACATGATATTAAGAACACAATATAAAGAAAAAATTAACATAAGGTAAACTTTAATAGGTAAATTAATATCCTTAGAATACCTATCAGTAAACACACACGCACACGTAGCTAGGTATTTCATTTGCAGCGGTCATGCACGGTCGTGTAATTCTTTAGTGTTCTGCATAGGCGTTTGATACTCACGCTATTTCATAATAAACCTATAAAGAGAAGACAATCCAATGTTTAGGAAAATGTTCGTCTAAAAATTCCAGCATTGTTGGCCAATGCAATAATACTATTTTACACTAACCTATGACGCTGACACATTGACCTACTTCTAATGACTTCGACTGTCTATATTTATATAAGTGTAGGTACATATGTAAACAACTTGTTATTTATTTTTAGAAATGTCCTATAATATTACATTCTTTTTTATGTTACCGTTTTGTAATATTTGTCAACAAACTGTAAATTTGAATTCCGGTTCGCAATTCCATAGCGACCAACGACGTTGTATGAGGTGATTTGCTACATTTACCCCATATAAAAGTTGCATTTTCTTAACCAACGAGCTGAACAGGTTATTCATTTCTACGGCCTCTTTTTAAGCGAAATGAATGCAAATTTATACTCCACCGGATCGTAAATCTTTTCGGAAAGAAGGAGAATCGGTGTTTTCGAAGATATTTAGCGAATACTGGTCAATCGCTTAACTTCCAATAGCCACTTTTAATTTTATACGGGAAGCATTCATTATCGAGACCCTTATGATCTGGAATAGAATTTATGTTCACTTGAATGTATGCTTGTAACGATTTTCAAAGGACAATTGGTTTTGTTTGTAGATTCCCTTGATATTGTGGAATTATGTAGAACCCTGAATGCAATTTTTGTTCAAAATAGCAATGGATAAAAATGGTCTAAAATTTAATTTGTAGTTTCATGGTGCAATTATTTATATTATTAAGAGTTAGCTATTCAAGTGTGGACCGTAGTTTTATATTTAAACATTTTTCAATCATTCTACAAATTACACTTTAATTACACGCATTAAAAATTTATAAATAGTAATAAGACGTTATCATAATGTGCGCCACCAATTGTACACCCGAACATAGACATTTAGACCCTTTTATCCAATTGCTACTACTAATCCTAATACGCCATTTTAATTAAAGATTCAAATTAAATGATAACATATCGTGGTTAGTTTTATCTTTTAATTAGACGTTGCACATTTTGTACCCGAGTTTTGTTAATTAACCAACAGCAAAAATGTATTTAGTTGTTTTTTTAAAAAAACTATGTTTAATTACACAGTTTTACGGTAATTCGACCATAAAACTTTATACAGGATGTCCCAATTATAATAATTAAAAAAGACATGGCTTCCTGAAACAAAATACAACAAAACAGTGTTATACAATTTTTCAATCCAGTGACAATTGAGCTCGCAAATTGTCTTTGTAAATTTGAACGTACAATTTGTTTCATTACGGACCTGGATCTAGGCCTGACAGCGGCGTACTCAGTTGCTGCGAATTTCGGGCTAGGTACCGGGAATATTTCGAATTATATAGGCATTGGCAATGTAACTTACCACCATCTGACGGTTGAATAAGAACCCTACTAGAATGCACTATCACATTACTAATTGTCCTTATTGTAAATAGTCTTTTATGAAATGACCACTAAACAGATTGGTCCTTCTGGACACATCCTTGTATCCACGTGGGGTTAATGAGCCCTACCAGGCAAAACTAATGTCAGAATGAGCAGTTTAGCACATGTGATTGGTCAGAGTAGGTCTGCATCTTGTCTCAACTTTTAAAACCAGAACACATACATTTGTTTTCGTACATTAGTACGTTATGTTACAAACCTTTACCAAACGCTGGGTGGCCAGGGTTGTTTGTGCACCGCTTATAGCTATTCCGTAATTGTAATAATTTCTTTTATTTTTAAAATAACATAATACTCGACGTTATGAGCTATATTAGGTCCACTTCAGTTTACGATCATGGGATTTTCGATTGTGATAGATACGTAGTTTTTCTAACATGTTTCAGTCATCTAATGGACCTTAACGCGAGTGCATTTTCTTCGCCTGATCTGTAACTTAATACCAAACACAAACAATAACATTACCCCAAAAAGCAGCTGATTCCGACCTACTGAAGGTGAATTTTTCTACGATCAGCTGGCAATCGTAATTAATTTGCGATAGTGCACGACCGGCATCAAAACTTATAATTTTATAATTTTTTATTTTGTTTCAAAAGTCAAAAGTGTTATAACATTTTATGTTCCAAATGTCCGTAGGAATCTGTGGTATAAATATTAATTATTATATGTCTATACCTATATATCTGAGAACATTTTTAAGTGCAATATAATGAAATAATAAAATACAAAATTCTGTTTAGCAACAAAGTAACGATTTAAGTAAATATTCTCGTAACTACCACATTAATGTGCAGTCTGCTCTTTCATATATCTGATGTATGACTACGAATGTACGTCTACGAACCGCCGATTCCATTAAATTGTCGAGCTGAACGACCGACTTCCTAGAAGACAGCGTAAGCACTTTTTTTCGGTTGGAGGAGACGTCAACTTGTACTACTTGCATTCCGTGCAGAAAACTTTAACTATAATCGGAAGCAAGCTCCTCTTCCTTACCAAACTACGACTATAAAATGAGTTATACGCATTATCCCGTAATCCTGATTGTCATGCAAACGGCTGGAATTAATGCATTTCTGCACCACTTAACTCTCTCATCGTCAGTCAGTCTGAACAACAGCGACAAGTAACGATGAAATAAAAAGCTAATAAATTTAACGAAGTGAAACGTTCAAATGCGAACTGGGTAGCTAAACTGGGTAGCTAACTTTTTACAATGACAATTCCATTAGCTACATTTAAAACTATTCCGAACATAATGCTATTTAATTACGTTAAGTATTGTAGTATTCTAGTTCCTGTTTTAAAGAAAATACAAGAAATTGGACATGTGATGGTTTTTGGTAATTTATATTACGAGATAATGATAATGAAGTACAGGGGCGCAACAAGGGGGCGGGGCACGGGTGCCTGGGCACTCACTCGATTGGGTTGGGCACCCAGTCGATTCCAGTCAATTCAGATAATAACCCAACTTGAAAGTTGGGGTCAAATAGTTCAAGCTCGTAAATGAGCAGCAGAACTCGATCTTTTCATGTATAAGAAATTCAATACATCGGTGACCTTTTTCTTTTTTTTGGTCATTTATAACATTATGATGGGAGCACCCAGTCAAACTGTAACGTTGTTACGCCCCTGATGAAGTATGTGAACTAGATACAGCAGCTACAGTACACGCATTTGGAGCAGAGAAGAGAGCAAGTTTAGAGAAGATTGCCATAAAGCAATGGAAAGGCCAAGAAAAAAATGTTAGAATTAGTACAAGAAAAATATTTAAATAAATGTTTAGGATTAGATTGATCTGTTATAGCAACGGATAAAAAAAATGTCGGAAATAAGATGCGTAAAATCATTAGCAAAAAAAAAAACGTCACAGAGGAACGGAGAGACAGAAAAGGAGACACCACAGAAATAAAGAAAAGAAAAGCTTCAATCTAATGTACAATCCAAAAAATGATAAATGATAGAACAAAAAATAGTCAAAAGAAAAAATAAAAAGTAAATAAAACTATTTGGATGAGGAAAAGATGAAAAGTAGGGTCAATAAAGGGCGCGCAAGAACAACAGGCAAAACGTCGGATTTGATGGATAAATAATTATTCATTAATTGCCTCCCAACGGCGGCGGATGACCTTGAGTGCTAATTGCCACTATAAAGTCATAAACAGTTGTTTAAATAATACAGCCTCACATCACATATTAATCTTAATATTATTCACATATTATAGACACCACAATAACAATAATAATTTTATCAGACTACCCTTCTATTGGTTAAATACTACGAAGTGTTTCATCTAATTTTAGAAAATTGTTAACAAGACAAACTGAAACTAATTAAGTTTTTCTAGATGATCAAAAAGCTAGACGCACACGAATTTCCAAACATTGAATTTGTGAAGGTAGTGGGAAACCATTTTAAAATTAAATAAATAAACATTTCATAATTGATATGTGTTTTCTTTCTGAAATTATTTTATCTTTAATTTACTGAAGTACTGAAGTGAACTATAAATATATAATGATTTTCGATAAATAAAATCGGTAAGTGGTCGTTAACTTAATTATCGGAGCTGATATTAACGAGAGGGAACTCGGCTAGTACCCGGGAGAGAATTCGACTATCTAGATTTTAACTAAAACTACCTGCGGGAGGGAATTCGGCATCACTGGATTTGATCCCTTAAATGTCACTCTGATTTCAACATTCTTAGAAAATAAAGGGAGAAAATGGATACAAATTATATTTAGATTACGGTTACATCCGGACACTTTTTAAAACCCCCTGCCGGACGGCCCCCGGACGCCCTTCAAACTAGGACAAATCCGGGGAATCCCGGATGGATGGCAGCCCTACCGAAGTGGGATGTTCCAGATTTACCGAAATGCGAAGATGAGCTCAGAATAGAAAAAAGTGAAGGTGCGTGTCCAACCAGACTCAGGACTGATGATCTCGTAATGATGATACTATTAGAGTGAAAGAAAGGATTCAATCGCCATGGAGTGTACACTTAACTACTTACAGGTCTTCTCAAAACGAGATTTTTAAAACTGGTGCTACCCTTTTTCCCTTTCATTATTATGATACATACATTATGTATAAAGGCATGAAATATCATTTACATCAAGGATCTACATAAAAGCAACTTCGTGTAATGTATTTTCCGGGGGACACGCAACAAAATTAATGAGTAGTCATTACTATTATTGGGGGCTATTTCGTTATCAAAACAATTTGTGCGCCCTTAACGTTGTAGAAGGGAATTAATAAATTATGCCAATAAAAATTACTTATTCTGAAATTACAAAAACCGCTTCGTGCTATGAATTTCATATACGTAAGGCCCTTCTCCTGTCGTTCCATTACCATATAAAGTGCTATATGTAAGAAACGGAAGTTGAAATACGATGCAAAAATATTACACAAAACAAAGGCTGTAAATGAAAGAAAAGCCGTTCACATTTATGACTTGAGGAATGTTAAGTGCAGCATGTAATTAAATTTAAATTAGTGTAAGTAAATGAATATCAATTGTTATGTAGATTTGTTGAAATTAACGTCGTGTAGGAGAGAATATGAATTGGAAAACAGGACATTACAATATTTTATTGCAGTGTAGAACAGAAAACAAAAATTTAAATCGTGTATCTTTGAGAAAATTTAGCATTAAATTAAAGCAGTAAATCTAGTACTAAAACAGCAATAAAAATTGCCAATGAAAGAGGAAAGAAATGTTGGAACAATTGCGACTTCCAAAGTAGTTCAAACTATTCTCTCTGACACTGCAAAAACCTTTGAAGAAAATCACTTAAATTTCAAAAGAAAATACTTAAGCTTAATATATATAAATTACGTGTCACGTTGTTTGTCCGCGATGGACTCCTAAACTACTTCACCGATTTTAATCAAATTTGTACACCGTGTGCAGTTTCATCCAACTTGAAAGATAGGACAGCTTACATCTCAATTTACGATCGCAATATTCAATAGATGGCGCTGTTACAATCGATCAAGAATGTTCTAGAAGGTTCTAAAAATGTCTGTAATGATCTAGAAAGTTCCAAATTGTGTGCAACTGTTAAAATCGATATGGAATGTTCCAAAAAGTTCTAGAAATATCTGGAATGATCTGGAAAGTTCCAATTTCTGTGCAACTGTTAAAATTGATATGCAATTGTTCAGAAAGTTCTAGAAATATCTGGAATGTTACAAATGTCCGCAATTAATTATCAAAGATTTCTACAATTTTCTAGATTTTGTCCAAATATTCTAGAATATTCTATCTACTATTATTAAGAAATTTTATAAAGGTAAAGGGCGGTATCTACGTTAAAAAGTGGATCCTTAAATATTTTATATACCATTAAACATGCGATGTATTTTAACCCGAGAAACGCCGGGTTTCGCTGCTAGTTAAATATAAAAACTCGAAACTAAATGACTTACAGGCGTAATTAAAAGAACGAATTGTGTTATAAGCCCACATTATATCCAGGATGTTGTCATTTAATCAGAACATTGAATTATTTTAATTCGAGATGGAACTAAACAACTGCAGAAAAATGAGCGGGTTTAACTGTGCATATTTAGGTGTATAGCTGGTTGCATACACATATGTAACTGCAAGGGTAATAAAACCAATTTTTATTAAATTTAATACACTAATAGTACACTACTTGTGGAAGCTCATTACAAGCCTTCTTGACCTCATGACCCGCGGTTGTTACAAGTTTCCGTTACCAATCATAAAGGTAATATTCTTTGGGGCGCCATCTGCTGGCGTAACGTTTAATTAAAAAGATCAGTTTAAAAAAGACCGAGTCGATTCGTTTTCGCCGGTCTCTCAACATCGTACCGAACATCCCTCTTATGGTTGTGTGGTTGTTTTGTCACTTATTTTTCTATTTTTTAACTTCGCTTTTGAACTGCTGCTATGCAATTGGTCGAGCTGCGAGGCACACGTGCGACGAGCAAAATAATTTCAACGTCTTCCTTTATGTTCCCACACAATCCGAAGCTATAGAATAAAGCCTGCAAACAAGTGGCACAATAGGAGCGATAATTAGTTTTTCGCTCTCCTATTGTACCTTGTGCTAGTACGTGTTTTTAACGTTCGTCGCGACGCGATGCGACGCTATATGCCGCGTCGTCGTCAGTGCTTATTAGACAATCAGTAGCGTCACACATTTCCTTATTATTTACTAGTTGCACAGTTAGGTACCTATTAGTGTTGCAACGGAAGTGTCATAACGGAAATAGAAGCAAACAGTAATTTTTTCCGGAAGCGGAAACGGAAGTGGATGCAGAAGCGGAAGTACAATGATTTTATTTTGGTTTCAAAATTGCACTTTTAACTTAAAACTTACAACGCTGAGGAAACACTATACAAAATAAATAAGCGCTATAACTGCGTTGATTGGTCTAGACTCCAAACTGTAATATTAAACAATATTATTTTTAACTATATTTTGCCAACTATAATGCTACCTATACATTGATGCTGATACTTCATAAACAACGGCTAATAACAATGTTAAATGAGGTTGATGCCTAATATGCAACATTGTAACAAGCAATTCCATTTAAATCGTGTTTTGAAAACGATCAAATTCAGGCAACATATAAAAGTAATAAATTTTTACGACTTGTTCTATTGTTCCATTATATTTATTTTAAGGAAGATGTGAAATAAGATTTTGTAAAGTTTCGGAAAGCTTCCGCTATAATAATGCGGAAGTAAAAGCAGAGGTCTGAGCCGTTACTGTTGTCATTTCTAGTAGCTTTGGTGTTTAAAGCCAGGGACGCGGGTTCGATTCCCAACAAAGGCAGCAACAATTTTGCATCATTAATTCAAAAAATGAATTCATTTTAATGCATTGAAATCAACCCTACAAAAAGTTTCAATTCAAATACAATAACTTTCGTTTTTTCATTAAAATGAATTTCGAATCTGAAGAAAAGCGACTTCATAATAAGAATGGCAAGTCATAATCCCCAAAGTTCCTTCTTTTCGTTAATGTTTGTCCGCCACTGATTGTGAAGAAGAGAATGCACTATTCAGTGAAAGACGAAGATATTAAACCATGTGAAGCAATTCCGTTGGACAAAGACGCTAGAAATAATGGAGTGTCACATACATCAAGAGAACGTTTTATTATGGATGCTCGTAGACAAATAAATTAGCCATTACGAGAGTATGGCTCAGGATGCGCCATCTCGATGACGGTTTAATCATAGATGACACGGAGGGTTGTCGGCGCCTACCACTACTACAGCCGCCTGCCTTCCTGCCTGCCTTTTCGAGCTCTCGGCGATTTTTTGACGACTTGACAGGCTAACTTAATAACGGTTCAGTTTTTCCGCCATTATTTCCGGAAGCAACGATCTGATGACGTTGCTATATCGTCCCCGTTCGTAAAGGAAATGAAGTCATTTTGTGTGGACTTAAAGAACAAGATTCCCATTCATTCGAGATTTAAATGACACATAACCGCGTCTCATGTTTCTTATCATCGTTCTCATTTCTGATTTATTGTTCTCCAGTCCAGAAGAAGCGATTATTATAACTTGAATCTGAATTAAAAGCAGACAACAAATTTTGTTGCGCACCTATTTTCTTTTTACTATATACCTTCTATATGACACATAAAATTTCAAATAACAGAAAACAAGAACCCTACCGTTAAAAATATGAGACACACTTGTAAGAAAAACCTCTAAATAATACCGATAAAAATATTTTAGTACGACCATTACCAGTTTTAAGTATTCATTTAGCTTTAAGGACTCATTTTTAGTGACGAGGAAAATTTAATTAGCATCTTCATCGTCTGCTTGCTGTGACCTACGACTTGTTTCGTATAGAATTTAGATTTTCTTTGTCTTAAATTTATAGCTCAGCTCCTACAATTTGTACGTGATCATACAAAGTAGAAGGCCTATCTTAAAGCATCTGTTTCATGAGTGATTATTTACTTACACTAACTTTTCCGTAGTCAAAATTTTCCAAATCGAATACAAACAAACAAAAGTATTATAAATTACTTCCTAAAATCTAACTACATTTTTAGTATTTAATTGGCTTGTGGAGTAATACAGCTGGGAACTTCTGCGTGTGTGTAAATGTACTACCGTAAAAGTCATAATCATCATCATAAGGTCGTCAGTCCTAAGACTGGTTGGACCCCAACTCCACTCTTTCCTATCCTGAGCTTTTCTCTTAATTTAGAATAACCCACATCCTTAACTATTTGCGAACGGTAATCTAATCTAGGTCTACCTCAACCCCTCCTAACTCCCGTTTCTGTCATTAATATGCCTCTACCTAGACCTTCATGCCTGCGAAGGTGTCCTACCAACCTATCTCCTTATTATTTATTGACTTCCATACAGTCCTCTGTTCTCCTATTCTTTCTAATACCTCTTCATTTATAACCTTCTCTATCTACGATATCCTCATCATTCGCCTGCAACACCACATTTCGACCGCTTCTAACCTTTTCTTTTCCACCGCGCCCACCGTTCATGTTTCGCACCCGTACATCGTCACGCTCCAAACATACACCTTTAACCATAAAATTCAAGGATTAAATATTTGATGAACATCAACAGAGATAATGTGATAAGATGTTTTGTTTAAAAATAATTTTTAGCCCGTGACGGAAGGACGAAGAAGCACAATTAAAATTTGAATGAATTTTACTATTAACTGCTAGTTATGAATAAAAATTTAAAAAGACTGAGGAGCTAATACTAGATTGGTATTAAAGAATTGAATTCAATTCATTACTTGGCCAAAATTGGACTCTAAATGTTTTTAAATGTTAATATGGCGAGTAATTTTCATACAATACGATGGAATGATTCTTATCTAGATTAGATTGCTGTTTACAAATATTAGTCAGGGATATGGGATATTTTAGATTTCGGGAAATGCGACGATAGGCTCAGGATATGAAGAAGTGGGAGTGCGTCTCAGACCTACGATAAGAAGCTAACGAATTAATATTAGATATTTTGGAAAACAATAGGGAAAATGGAGATGGTGTATATGTCCCAACAATTGTTTCCCTCGGCTCTATATGTAATTTTATTATCATATTTATCCTTAAGAATATATTACGTTGTAATTTTTCGCTGCAGCGGTATTATCTAATAGAATAATTAGCAAGAGTCGCCGGAAGGGGTGATTTAATTTAACGTACAACGGTGGCAAGGACATCCACCTTGTAATTCCACGTCAGACGATAAATATCGCGTGAGGAGCGCGTACTTACAAAAACACACACACAAAGCCAGACCGCGTCGCGTCGCCTGGCGTCGCCTCGCCATCGCTCCTTGTTACTTTAATTTGCCGACAATTTATTCGGGCGCCGTTTTATTAGACTGCTCCTGGTATATTTATTCATCGTAATGGTCGTCATCAGTCAAAAATTTTAATTTCGAATGTTAATGCACGCTTCCCGTTGCGTCGCGACGCTACAGGGGTGACGGAGGAAGAGAGGGGACGCCGCCGTCACTCGGACGGCCGGTTGGGGATTTAATCTCGGACGGGATGGGCCGCGGAAATGACACGGGTTGCCATAAAGGATGGCGAACAATTAACGTTAACGTTTGTTACGGGACTTCGAGAGCTTTTAAGCAAATTAAAAACTACCAAACGAAAAAGGCAACGATAATTGTTTTCGCGCACTCGGACCGTTTTTGGAGCGTTAATTTTTTTTTGTTTTGGTTTTGTTTTTTTTTTTGAAAGGGAACCGTCCAAGTTGCGAGTTGATTGATTTAAGCAGTTAAGTAAATTCATTAGAGGAAAAAAGCTAATTTGGAGCAGTGCTGTATCATTATCTTAAGATGCCTGTGCATCATGAACAAATAATAGGCTCTGTAAAGCAATCAATCTGACCACTGATTAATATTGACTTATAAAAATGCGATATTAAGAAATATATTTAGGAAATAGATACAAAAGGATGAATTAGCAAAATAGAACAAAAAACACTGTAAATTCCTAAATGTTAGACTAAAAGAGAGACGGCTCTTATTGCCACAAGTAATTTTTGAAACGCGAGAGTAAAAATGAAATGCTTCATTAATTGGGGTACAGCGTCTTGAACACTCGATGAAGTCCTCCATTTTCTTGCATTCAACTGACATATTTCAAGTAACAGAATGTACTTGTTCAACCTCGATAATTCGACCTAATTATTATTCATCATCATCACAATGTCGTCAGTCCTAAGACTGGTTGGACACGTACCTCCACTCTTTCCTGTCCTGAGCTAATCTTCCCATTTCCCTAAAACTAGAACAACTCACATCCTTAACTATTTGCAAACAGCATTCCTGGTTACCTAAAATCAGCCACTAGTTCTTTTTTTCGTCTCCTATCTTTATATTCGCAAAAGAGTTTTTGGATTATCATTTTATTCGGATTATCAGAGCAGTCGTCTGTCATATTAGAAACAAATACTCATATATACACTTTGTATCTTTTAAACAAATTTGAAACATCAAAAAATTGTAAGATGTAACTGTAATGGCAGTTCTATTTTTTTAAATTTATTTTATCTAATTGAGTAAATTGGTATATCTACTATCGACTGGGAAAAGTTACGGTGGTTCAGACTAAACGATGGTGTGTGTACCCATAAAATCGTGAATATTATCGTCTCAAAAGCATCGAAAGGGTTATTGCAGTGTAAAAAGCGAATTGTGTTTGACTATTCTAAAGATCCAAAACGACCGACGATGTTCCCTTCATAGCAACCACGAGATGCTTGCAAAGTGTGTCATTTGGCCACCGTCGCGGAACAGTTACACATACATGCACATTTATATACGTACGTTATGTACCTATATATATATATATATACCACCGCTAAATCTAATCCTACATTTGGAATACGAATGAACAAATTTCGTTCCTCGCTTTGAATATATACATTACTCATATGTATATTTATCACTGTATTGCATTGAACGAAGAACCACCACCACCACCACCACCACCCTCCACGAATACGACGTCTTACGAATGTACATACACACATATACACTAGCGGCGAGTTGAGACTTAACATGGGAATTTTCATCAAAGTACGCCATCCTTTTTTGAGAAATACGAGGTGGTATAGGAAAATTCGTACAAACATCTTCAGCTTGGAGTCATCCCTTTGGATGCTTTTACCTGCCAAATGTCGTATACCGGCAGGGATTCCTTTTACCTCAACGGAAGTCACAGTTTAGTTGCTGTTGTTATTATAGTAACTATTCATCATCATAAAGTCGTCAGTCCTAAGACTGACTGGACACGCACCTCCACTCATTCCTATCCTGAGCTAATGTTCGCATTTCCCCAAAACTAGAAAAACCCACATCCTTAACTATTTGCGAACAGTAATCTAACCTAGGTCTGCCTCTACCCTTCTTAGCGCTCGTCTCTGTGTCCAATATGTCTCTGACTAGACCTTCATGCCCGAGAAGGTGTCCTTCCAACCTATCTCGCTTATTTCTTATCGACTTCCATAGAGTCCTCTGTTCTCGTATTCCTTCTAATATCTCTTCATTTCAAACTTTTTTAACCATAGTATCCTCATAATTTGCCTGTAACACCACATTTCAAACGCTTCTAACCTTTTCTTTTCCGTGGTGTACGTTTTGCCTAACTGTATATATGCGGAAGCGATAGTAGTGGGTAATGGAATACCGGGAAGCAGCGTTTCTTCCTACATAATTTATCACTGGAGCCACTTACTTAAAATCGAGATGGGTACACATAAATTCTGCGGACCAACTTCGCACGAAAATCGCTGCGAACAACTCTCGCAAACTACGTAGGTACATCTTGACTGAAAATCTCATGTATTAGCAACCGTTACACGTTTTCATCAGTTTCTTCTTCGCGACGACAATTTTCGGATTGATGTTGAAAGAGAATGTTCGCAAAGGAACACGTTTAGCATTGCTAATAGCCGTATTGTGTATATGAAACAACAAAACATACTTTCTTACTTTGTAGTATGTATTTAGTAAACCGTTTTGCTGTGTTCTACTGTGTTGGCAAAGATAATCCTGTTGGGATGTGACATGTGGGCGCGGCCTAATGAAGATGTCTGCCCATACATTGCATCAGTATTATAGAAAGTATTGCATATTGTGATTTTTAATTTTTCTAATGATAAATTTAAAAACAATTTTTGATTGGGCTAATGCAAATGCAAGCTCAAGAAGTGTTGTGGAAGCCGAAAAACTTTTGAAAGCTGGCCACATAATAAAATATGGAAAAAATGTTGATAAAACAAGTTATACCGCTTGATACTTGCACTTCAACATCTCGCATTGATGGCGTTAGAGGTACTACTTCTGCTTGAACATTCCATAAATTTTAACCGTTTGATGAGTTATAATGGTTCAGACATAAACTCTTAACAATTTTTTTCGAAGTTAACAATTTGAAAGTATATAGGTGACTTATTTTTGTTGAGCAACTTGACCATGCGCTAACTACTGCTCCTTCCATCCTGAGTTGTCTGACTGTTTAGATACCCAAAATCAGCGACTTTTTCTAATTTTTCGTCTCCTATCTGTATAGTCACTCCTTCGATTTTATTTTACTTTTTTCATGAACTTCCTTGCTTTAGTTATTTACTTCTTCGTTTAACAGGGATTTTCGACTATTTATCTAATCGCCCTGTCTCAAAGCCTGAGGCATTTTAATACTTAAATCCTGCGAGATTTATTTAGATAAGAGCGATTCCTACTTGCCGACTCTTTCCGCGCTGCGTTATAGTTTGTGCCTCCCGTTGCGTAAAAATTTAGCAGACTGTGGTCTTTCCCGCATCCAAGCTAACTGGAGAGGTAATGCTATTTTAAGACTCGAAATCAAATTGCCTCGTTGAGACAGGCTCGCTGTAGTAATTCTGAACCAGTGAACAGAGAAATACCCAACTGCGAACAAACATTAATAATGAAGAAGCCACCGACTTGAAGGACGATACTGATAAATGGGACCGCTCACGGAGAAGCGGCAAGTTTTGCATGGGAAGGTCCCGAAGAAAAATTGTTTCCTTAATGGAAAGATAATTTGTACTTAAAGCATAAAGAAAAAAATCGGCCGCGCTTCTTATTTTCTTCTCCAAGACACGACAACGTCGACGTTATCTGAGCGGCGCCTAATGCAAATAATTACGGGGGCACGTGGCAAATCCTGGTTTTTATTTTTGTTAACAAAAATACTGGTAGACGAGGAAAGAAAAAGTAGGGAAAGAGCAAATATAAAAATAGGAGATGAAGAATTAGAAGTCAGATAAGTCAGGACAGAAGGAGTAGTAGGGGTATAAAGCAGAGGACAGCGCAAGGTCGAGTTGCATTCAATAAAAAAAAGTCACTTCTATGCTCGCGAACAGTTAAAAAGGAAAAAGTTGTTAAATGTGTACGCTTGGAGCACGGCACTGTACGGGTGCGAAACATGGACAGTGGGCGGGGTGGAAAAGAAAAGGTTAGAAGCGTTCGAAATGTGATGTTACCGACGAATGATGAGGACATCGTGGACAGAGAAGGTTAGAAATAAAGAGGTATTAGAAAGAGTAGAAGAACAGAGGACTCTATAGAAGTCAATAGGAAATAGGCGAAATAAGTTAGTAGGACACCTTCTCTGGCACGAAAGTCTAGTCAGAGACATATTAGAGGCAGAAACGGAAGTTAGGAAGGGTAGAGGTAGACCAAGATTAGATTATTGTTCGCAGATAGTTAAGGATATCGGTTGTTTTAGTTTTAGGGAAATACGAAGTTTAGCTCAGGATAGGAAAGATTGGAGGTACGTGTCCAACCAGTCTTAGGACTGACGACCTTATGATGATGATGTAATATCATCCTTATATCTCTAATAATGTGCTATTATCTAATGCAAAGAATTTGTGCGGCTATCTCCACTTATGATACAATTTTATGAAATTAGTTGACTATTAAAACGTTCAATTAAAGGATGGTAATGGTATTAACTAATACGTCTACTTTCATATCCAGGATTATCGTCGTTTAATCGGAGTTTTCAATTGAAATTCGTTCTGGCGATATCCTGTCGGATCCTAAGAAAAGATGCCGGATCCAAACCGGGTACCAGGCCCGTCTGTAGTTGTGACAACATTGGGTGATCGTTACTAATTTACTTTTCAATTAATAGAAAAATGAATGTTTTTAAAGTTAGTGTATAATGGTATTTTTTACTTTAGGAAAGGTCGGTATTTCACATAAATTGGGAGAATCTACTTGATGTTGATATGACAAATATTTTGGGGCAGGTTGAAGGTAGATAACCTCGAGGAATTCAATAAGTCAAAGTTTATAATTTACAGAATTTGTTAACGTCTAACAAATTCTGTAAATTATAAACTTTGGCTTTTATAGGAATAAAAAATATCACAGTAATGAAACCGAGTTAATATACTATATTGAGCACGAGCCGCCACTGCGTTATACTCTATCCCTTTTTCCTTCATTCTCCTATGCCGTTGCGTAAAAATATAATAGCTTAGATTAAAAAGTTAAGCCCTTGAAGATAGCATTTGTAAATCGGCTTAGGAAATAAAAAATAGGAAGGCGTTTGTTATCCGTGTCAGAAGAATTTTGGGCCAGTATTAATGTGAAAGTTTTTAATTGCCTTCTCTGCCCCTGCTATCCATGCAATGCTTAAATTAGCATCTTTTAATTACATCACTTTGTGGGCAAAAAAGGATTTTTTTAGATAGGCACTAAAATAAGTTGACTATCTACATATATGTATATTATATTATAAAAGTTGTTTTAATAGCTCACACGTTACGATAACTGTAACTTTCACAGGATTAAACTAATCCTTTATTCGAATCGCGTGATATTTTCGGATTGAGTAGATGACGAGCAGGCGTGAGTGGACAGTCCATGCTAGAAATATTCCTATAGAAACACGTCTCGCGAAAAAGCCTGTCCTGACTCTCCAGGTGCTCGGAGACAACTCACCAGGTGCTCGGAGACAACTCACCAGTCGCTCGTTCGTTAGCTAGGAATGCCCTCTACCGAATCCAGTCGATGCGCGCACGCTCCGAAGTACAGTCGCGGCGGAAGGAAATCAGTCGTATAACTTTCCGGACAAACACTGTATATCATAGAAACGTCTTCTACTTATGAGCTATGTTTATTTTCAAATTTTTCCTCAGTAAATGTTAACACTCTGGTTATTTTCCAGATAGTGCTTACAGTGAAAGCCTAACTGTTTTTATGATACAGATTTTGTTAAGATTGTTTGAACATCAACAATTGTGTTGGAAATTCAATTTTTTTTCAGATAACCTCAAATTACTGAGGAAAAATTATTGATGCTGTCACGCCCTCGAATTCAAAATTTAATTCACTTTAATGTATTGAAATTTACCCTACAAAAATTGTTCTAAACGTCTCATTGTCAATAATAATTATACATTTATTTGACGATTCTATATGTACTTATTACTGGTGAGAAAAGTCAGGAACGCGGGTTCGATTTCCGGCGAAGGCGTGACATCACTAACAAGTTTTCTTCATCAATTTTTTATTATTTGTAGTAGTAAAAATTAATCCAAATGTTAATTCACTTTAGTGTATTAACTGTACGGAAATTATTTTAAATATGTCAATGTTTTCTGTGTTTTTCTCATATTATTAAATTTTGTTGGCCAATCTCAATGATGCTTAAAATTACTGGATATTGTATAGGGTACAATTCTACGTGAATGTAATTATTGAAGGTCGAATGTCACTCGACGTCTATTCAGAATCATTCCAAAGAGGTGTAAAATTATTGAAGTTTAGTTTATAAAAGTCCACTTGACATGAAACATATAACGAGAAGGGTTGGCTTTTACACGCTGTTGGCAAATTAGAAGGATCTAAAAGGCACTTGAAATCCCCGGGGATATTCAAACAGCCGACCTCTTTTTGTAAAACCCGGGGCTCGTCTATTAGGGTCACCAATTGTCTTTAAATTTAATTACTTTCGAAATTAAGTTGAAATGTTATTAAACTTATTCAATTAGACTGAAAAAGTTTGTTCGAAAAAGGAGAACTCGGTTAATCGGAACTTCGACTTCCTCAACCCCTTTTTTATTCCTATTTCCAATTGAGTCCCGAGGCAGAACGACAAAATATTACCGAAGCTTTCATAAGAAAACAGATTTAAAAAGGGTTTTCCGTTGGTAAATCTTTATAACCAGATTTACTTTACGTAATTAAAACAAATATTTGTAACAAAGGCATATGCCTGTGAGGGTGGATCGCCCGTTAGGCATCATACACATTAAACAATAAATAACGTATTTAATGTCTGATAGGTCGTCATAAAACAAAATTAAAATTATCAGCAAAATTGGACATTATTATGTTATGGAAGGAAAAGTGTTCCACTTGTTTTAAATTAAAACAAAAAAGGTAGTAGCACCTTAACAATCGTAAATCAAAATGTCCGACAGCTGCAACAAAATGGCAATAACGAAAAAGGTAATGGCCGACGAACAACAATGTAACAACAGCCATATTTGACGGTTTATTGGAATTTTTAAATAAAAAAAATCAACAATGCAATGACCATTGGCGAATTTGCGTAATAAATAATAGGTAAGATTTCGAAACTGCTGATGCAGTTTTATATTTTTCGAAGTATAAAAAACCGAAAAACAATTGACACAAAAATAAATTAGACTTACTGTTGACTGTAAAGACAATAAAATCGAATTAAACTACAATTCCACGTTTTTCTAGGCAGTATGGGAAAGATCGGGGTTAACTATTTTTTTTTTATTTACTTAATAATAACATAGGATAAGTCAAAGTTTGATAAATAAGTTAATCCATCTACCAGTCGGTATAGTAGCGCGAGCGTCTGTCAGTTTTAATTGGAACAAAAATTAGTAGGACTTCTAGTAATTTAACGCGCGTGATATCTACAAAAACCAGACGACTTTAAAATTTAATTGGTTTCTTAATTAAGCCAAGGCGCTATTGAACGAGCTCACCGAAATGGCATAAAAGTTTTGGCGGGCTGTAGGGAGGAGAAAGGGAGAAGCAAAGGAAGAGATCGAGGCGTCACATCTGCCTGGGTCGTCGGATAATAATAATTATATAGTTACTTGACTTTCATTGTTTGTTCGTATAAAATCCGTTCAGACAGGGTAAACTTTCATATCGTTCGCATAAAGAATTCCGGTTGTTGGGGAGGAAAATCGGGGAAATCCCGTCCGTTGTATTTAGACCAGGGCCCGGATATACATAGTCTCCCGAGTTAACATGGGCGGAAACTTTATTAAGGAGTTGTGCAACTAAATTTTAAGAAGCCGTAAATACTTCTACCAGTACATGTTTGAGGTTAATGCGAAAAGTTACCCGGCTGTCCCAGTATCACTCTACCCGCGATACGTTCATAATAATATATAAAGTAATACTATACATTTCCATTCACAGCTCCAGCAAGTAATAGTCTGCAAACTTCTGGGGTTTTTAATATAACTTTCTTATATACAGGGCGTTTCTGAAATAAGTAGCAACCTTGTAGAAGGTACTAGGGCACTATAAAATAGTATAAAAGGTTCACCATTTTTGAGAAAAACGTAATTAAAAATACAGGCAAATCTAATTCCAGCCTTGGAGAGAATTACGACAACGCAACGTCGTATTCAATCAGCTGGTGCTTTGCTTATCTATTGTTTACTATTTATTACGTTAGATTAAGAGTGATTCAAGATGTTTATGTTACAGTCAACTGTAGTTAGTAGTTATTTGTTCTTTTAATGTTGTATCCTTGATGTATTTAGTCAGTCCATGGTACGTCAATTTGCTCTTCCCTTTGTATAGGCAAAACAATAAACGAATTTTTTAAATCATTTTAATCATCACACATAGTTGTTATTTAGCTTTACTACCCTAGTGCTTTAATGTTGATGAATGATTAGATTTTTTTTTTCTAGGTAAAAAAGTATAAACAACGACAGTGGTTCTACTACAGCAGGATGAAAAGGAATTACTAAAGCAAAAAAGCCAATTTGGCGATTGGTTGTCGTTTTTGTAAGACGTTCTTAGGGCCCTTTAAAAGATGATCCGAAAATGCTAAATCACCTAATGTCTTTTTGATAGCTACTTTAGAAAGTGGCATAGTTTGTCTTGACAAAATCTAATTTCCAAACAATTTGTTAAGGAAGCTATAGAAGTATTTCTGAACTGTACAATAAAATCAAAGCATTAGTAAAATTGTATGTCGATAGTAAATAAAATATGATGGTCTCCAAATTTGTCAAATCATGAAATAAGAAAACATCGATAATAATACCCCACATCTCATTTGGAAAATAAACTGGTTGACAACCTTTTAAAACTGAAAGTAGTCGTTATATTATTTATTACAAAAGGCATAATTAGCAATTTTCGTTGTTCTGATTTTTCAAAAAACAGCTAATAAACCTATTATTAGCTTATTTAAATTTTATGTAAAAAGCGAAAGTAAGTTTCTGAATAATTGACGATATTCTTAAATACTACGGTGACTTACCCTTACAGAATAAAAAAAGGAGGAGACATACCTGAAATAAAAAAGAAAATAAAAATTAGACATAAGAAAAGTAGCAAACATCAACTGATTACATTCGGCTTTAGAAATAAACATAAGTCTGATAATTTAGCAAATATTTAAGTAAATTTATTCCATATTTCTCCTCATATCTCCATTCGAAACTAAGGCCTTGGATATATGAAAATCTATTAATGTCCCATACCCCTTAAAATTTAAAAGTATTCAACAGTGTTCCTATAACTTATTTAATTACAGGGTCTGTCCGTAAAGTAATGAGCCTAGCGGCTGTATGGCGTTATCCCTAAGAGATAGACATATACCATCGCGGACTTTTTTGTAGGCTCTTTTAAAATGTACAGTATTGTAGTACATTATTTTGATCTATCTCGTAGGGTTCAGCCAGCGTTGGCAATGTAAGCGCAAAAAATGTGTTTATTTACGACATCACATTAGAAACCTCTAAAATTATCAGTGTTTCCCTACTATATTATGCATGTATTATACATATAAACGTTCCTCTTGAATCATTCTATCTTTTAAAAAAAAAATCGCATCAAAACCCGTTGCGTAGTTTTAAAGATTTAAGCATACAGACAGCGGGAAAGCGACTTTGTTTTATACTATGTAGTGATACGATAAATACAATCGAATAATGACTTTTCTTGTCAAAATTGAACAATCTGGTCCTACAACCCTCGAATGCTTGGCATGCACCTGATACGTGAATTCACAATGAAACTTTCCACTACAACTTAAGTTGGCAAAAAGCCTTCACAACTAGTTGCCTCACTAAACTGACGTAGTTCATTAATTATTGACTGCGCCATGCTGTAAGAAACTGTTTCCACCGCGAGAAGTTTCCATCCCACGGGATACCTAAACAACACTGACATTTTATCTTATCGTTAGTCCTTCTGTAACTTTCTTATGGAGGCATTAAATTTACTATTCGTGACCTAGTTTTATTATGACTAGGAATATAAATTAAATTTATTTTGAACTTTTTTCTGTATTTTTCAGAAGTAAAAGCAGTCGGCATAATCCTAAGGGAGTTTTTCATTTTATAAGTAATGAAAACAGCTACTGATTTTATTTTGTCGATCTCTCTCAGATAAAAATTTGGCCTTTTAGTATATGGAATATCCCATTAGTTATGTCAAAAGGTCATAGAGGAGCATATATAACGATTTTCAAAAGAATCTTTCATTGGAGTTCTCATGAAAATTGCCTTGAAGACAATTGTTTTGTCAACAATTTCTTGATTTTGCGATATTCCATTTGTTTAGTTTTGAATGAGGCTGAGATCTATGCCCTTTTTCTATAGTTTTCGGAAAATGCTATTCATGTACTTAATTACCACAACATTCAAATTAGTTTTTAGAGGCAACTGACAGAACACCCTGTATAGAATTAGGGGATTTAACAATAAGCAATAAACAAAAGACATTGTGCAAGTGGATCATATAACTTTTATAAAGGCATTAATATTAAAGGGATCATGGGTTGAACACACCTCGTATAAACGTTGTATATGAGGTAATTATTGGAAACCCTTTCGATAAATAATTAGGTCGCAGCGAGCCTTGTTATTTCACCTTTGAGCAGTAAAATCAAATGACATATTTATCAGATAAGTTCAATGGGTACCTTTTAGCAAAGCCAACTATTCGCCTTGGTCATGTAATAGTCCGTGTATTAAAGGGGTTATGTTCGAGGAAAGCGACGCTACAGGGGGTATATTGGCTGGCATATATGTATGTATGTGAGTGTTGAATTACAGCCGCTGCGCTACCACGAAACAGGCATTATGCAAATGTCTGCGAAAATTTCATTTTGGATAACGTTTGTCGATCAACTTGCATGCATGCTTAATCTTGTAATAATGGAACTAATATCAACAATCATCATCATCAAAAGGTCGTCAGTCTTAAGATTGGTTGGACACGCACCTCCATTTTTTCCTAATAGTAGCATAATTCCACGCTCATAAAATTTTTGGTCTTTGCTGGCAAAAAACTGATCGAGGAGGTTTTTGACCTCTTCATTTGAGGTGAAGGTTTTACCGTCTAAAAAATTTTGGAGTGACCGGAACAAATAATAATCTGATGGTGCCAGGTCTGGAGAATATGGTGGGTGTAGCATTGTATCCCATTCAAGCTGTAAAAGCTTTTGGGGAGTGACCAAACTTGTGTGAGGTCTCGCATTGTCTTGGTGAAACACTACACCTTTCCTGTTGATTAGTTCTGACCTTTCCTGTTGAAGTGCATCATTCAGTTTGTCCAGCTGATGACAGTAGACTTCCGAATTAATCGTTGTGTTATCCGGTAAAAGCTCAAAAAAAAAGATTCCTTTAACATCCCACCAAACAGACAGCATCACCTTTTTCTGGTGAATATCGGCTTTGGAAATGGTTTGAGCCGGTTCATCTTTTTTGCTCCATGACCTCTTGCGTTTGACGTTGTTGTATACAACCCATTTTTCGTCCCCAGTGATGATGTCCTTCAAAAACGGATCATTTTCGTGACGTTTGATAAGCGAATCGCAGACGTCAATGCGGCGACACAGATTTCTCTCTGTGAGTACATGGGGAACCGATACATCGAGCTTCGAGGATAATCCCAGGCCTTTCAAGTGGTCATAAACTGTTAAATTTGATAAATTTAACCTCAATCCGATCTCACGTGTTGTTATTCGCCGGTTCACATCAACTAATGCCTTTATCGCGTCATTATCAGCTTCAACCGGCCTTCCCGAACGTGGTGCATCTTCGACATCAAAATTGCCGGATCGAAATTTAGCGAACCGGTTCTGGCACTGGCGTACTGTCAACACACCTTCTCCATACACATCAGTCAATTTCTTTCTGGTTTGAACAGCATTTTTACCCTTTCTGTAGTAAAACAGTAAGATATGTTGAAAATGCTGCTTATCGCTCTCCATATTTAAAAGGGCACCAACCAAAAACTACTGCGTAGAATTAATTGGAATTTTTCACACACAAGCCTTGCTATATGAGCTCTCAAAGCATATAAAAATTATACGGCTTAAATGTGAAGTTGGGTGCAAAAGAATATAATTAAATCCTCTGTCGGGAAAAAACGAAATGACTTTCCGAACAACCCTATATTTGCGAAGAGTAATCTAATATAGATCGACCTCTACCCCTCCTAACTCTCGTTTCTGCCTCTAATATGTCTCTGACTAGACCTTCATGTTTGAGAAGGTGTCCTTCTAACTTATCTCGCCTATTTTTTATTGATTTCCATAGAGTCTCCTCTGTTCTCCTACTCTTTCTAATACCTCTTTATTTCTAACCTTCTCTATCGACGGTATCCTCATTCGCCGGTAACACTACATTTCGGACGCTTCTAACCTTTTCTTCCCGCCGCTACCATCGTCCATGTTTCTCAACCGTACAGCGGGGAATTATGTAAAAATAAAATCTTTTTCTAACTGAACCTAACCACAACCATAAGTGTCGACTACTTTAAATTTTAAATTGTTGTCTCATTGCTGACATTGTGGATTATTTTGGTATTCAATTGTTGTAGCACTGTTATCGTAGTTTGTATTTAATAGAAAATGATGAAGATAATTTGTAATGTTATTAAAGTTGTAATTTCAAACATTTACATACTAGTCTTCCTTTTTGCAAAAACTAATATCTAACAAACCACACTCTGGCTAATGTGTAGAATAACACATATGGCATACAAAAAGAAAAAAAAAATAAGCGAACAAATTACAAAGCAGAATTAAAAGAAACAAAAGAAAAATGCGATTCACAATAATAATAATAATAACACAATTCCCACGGGTCAGACACCACACCTTTAAAGTGGCAGCCAAATGAAGTTTAGAATGTACGCTTTTATACAGAGAATATTTAAATTAATCCTGGCATACATAACAACTTACAAACGGTTCCGGGGCCGGCAAAATTCATAAGCAGCGTTTTTAATGAGACTACTATTAAACCGAACGGGCTCTTGCGATTAAACTCAGACAATGGCTACCGTAGTATTTATTAATGGTGCTACATATGCATACATTTTGAAAAATTCACCGAATTTATTTGCGAGTATGGATGTAGTAGGTGCAATGTTTCCGTTTTAATGACTTAACACCACACACAAAACAAACACATCTCCAAATAGAATTAAACACATCCAACGATAAAATACAACGGTACAAACATGCTAAAAACTTTATTGCAGGAACAACAGAAGCATCGCTTCAATAAAAAAAAAGCAATAAACAGTCTTTGTTTGATATTAAAACACAATAAGACAATGTATGTATGTATGCACGTATTTTCGCGTTTTTCAATTTTTTGAGATATTTTAAAGCTACGACCACATGACGATACACTCGCTCTATTTGGATATTTTAAGAAGGATCTCTACATATCATCATAAGGTCGTCAGTTTAGGACTGACTGGTTGGACACGCATCTCCACTCTTTCCTATCTTCGCATTTCCTTAAAACAAGAACGACCGACATCCTTAAATATTTGCGAACAATAATCTAATCTAGGATTACCTCTATCACTCCTAACTCCTGTTTCCGTCTCTAATATGTCTCTGACTAGACCTTCATGCCTAAGAAGGTGTCCTATCAACGTATCTCGCCCAAGTCTTATTGACTTCCATAGTCCTCTGTTTTCCTATTCTCTCTAATACTTCTTCATTTCTAACCTTCTCTAACCACGGTATCCTCGAACGCTTCTAACCTTTTCTTTTCCGAAGCGCCCACCGTCCGTGTTTCGCAACCGTACAGCGCCGTGCTCCAAACATGGACCTTCAACAATCTTTCTCAAATTTTTAAATTAACCGTTTGCGAGCATAGAAGTGACTTCTTTTTATTCAAGGCGACACGACCCTGTGCTATCCTCTGCTTTATATCCTTACTACTCCTTCCATCTTGACTTACCTGACTTCCTAGATACCCAAAATCAGCCACTTCTTCTAATTTTTCGTCTCCTATCTTTATATTCGCTCTTTCCCTACTTTTTCTTCGCTAGCATACCAGTATTTTTGTTTTACTTTTATTTATTGTCAATACCGCTTCCATTTTATTTAAAGCTATCTCTAACTCTCGTGTGAAATTAGTTTTATAATAAGTCTTGCTTTCTATTAATGTTAGTCAAAGTGGAGTGTTAATTTTGTGTTGTTAATTTATGTAAGAAATAACATTTTCGTTTAATATTACTCCATCAGTTTCTTTTTTAATTAATTTCCTATTTTTTATATGTACAACGATTTACTAACACAATAGGTAGATTAGTAAGCAAATTCTAGTGCAACATTGTTTCTACGTATTGAAATGTTTTCATCTCGTAGCTTTGATAATAAAAAGGACTACTAAGGGCCTGATGCACTCATATGATCTTAAACCCCTCTGCAATTTTTACGATAGATCGTTGGCTAGCTAAAATGTTCGTTAAACAATGACCCGATAAATCGTTAATGGCTCTTGTGGAACTTTGACAAAGGGAGAGGACGATATTGTTGCATCGGACCATTTCTTTATGAAGGCTGCTCATACTCTAGTTTTTATTTAGTACCTATACAGGGTCACCCATTGGAAACAGTAAGAGGGATCTTATGCCATTTAGTATGATTTTTATGAAAAAATCTCAGACATTTCGATTTTGATTGCAAGGGGTACATTTAAATTCAATATTTTCATTCATGTTACTTCAACCACAAAGCGGGGAGGGACAGCGCCTTTGAATTTTTAAATAGAAGATCTGGTCAAGTTAAACGCCAGTTTAAAGGCCTCTTAATTCCCTGTTCAACAGTTTCCTGTTTTTTGAATTCAGACCGCTAACCTCCGAGAAAACGCGCCTTCAATTAAGACACATTAACATTAGTAAAGTCAAGTGAGCGTTGGTGGCCGTAGAGTTTTGCTTATCGAATGAGACGTCAATTTCGCAAGCAAATGGTCACCAACGCTTACTTGACATTACTCATGTTAATGTGTCTTAATTAATGTTATCTTGAAGGGGTGTTTTCTCGAAAGTTAGCGGTCTGATTTCAAAAAATAAAAAACTATTGAACAGGTAATTAAAAGGCCTTTCAATTAATGTGTAGTTCAACCTGACTTGACCTTCCATTTAAAAATTGAAGAGCACTACTCCTCACTACTTTGAAGTTGAAGTAAAATGAATTCAAACATTGAATTTAGATGTCCTTCTTACACCCGAAAAACGGCGTGGCTGATCTTTCTGCACAAAAATCATATTAAATGGTATAAAATCGCACTTACTATTTTCAATGAGCCACCCCGTATACCCATGAGAGGAGCAGAAAAGAGTACATTTTGATTTTAACGAGTTGACATTATCGGTGTCCTGTGACGAGGCATTAAAGGAAAATATTTCACGTTTGGCTGCTTAACTTTTTTTCTGTAAACATTGTTTCGAATTTCGAACTTTTTACGTCCACTTTTTAAAGCTCTCGTTGTCCATCCGGGTCGGCGCTCCCGTGGGAGAATATTTGAATTTTAATTAAGTTAAAACAACAAGCCCATTCGCCGCTACAACATTTTTATACACAAAAAAGATTTTGAGAAGTGCCATGAAAAGGTTATATCGGGTATAAAAGGGTAACAAAATTCCTAACTACGTCGTGTTCACACACACGAAACTTTGTGAAGTGTGTTTTTGAACCATTAAAGAATGTACTGCAGTGTAGTTTGTAGCATGTCACGTAAAATTGAAATTTTAAATTAAAGTTATAACAATAAATCATTTCAAATTCTTTGAGAGCGGGAAGTTGAAAGTAACCTAGCACCAGGAAGTACAAAAAGGCCTGTAAGAAAGAGAAACAGGAGAAACGGAAATCAGCGGTATACAAGTATATGTACAGTCTACATAATTCAAGAAGGGGAAATCCAGAACTGTTCGTCAAATTAGAAACTGCAGTCATGTAAACAAGATTTCCTTCTTGTTGTTGTTTGGATTTGAACATATGACCAATATCTATTGTTACTCTAGTCTAATTGTTTCAGTACTTTAAATTATATCGACTTTATTAGAGACATAAATTCAAGAACACCCGGAGAATTCCAGCGAAAACTAAGACCCCGAGTCCAAAATCATGAACGGAAAAATGAAGGAAATACATAGTAAACTGAGGGAGTCCTGGGCAACTGATCCAGGAGTGAACCAAACGAAGGAATAAGAAGAAATTATTTCAATTAACTTCCTAGTATAATCTGCATCTTTATTAAAGCGAGTAAAATTAATGGTAGAATGTACTTTAGAAAGCGTTTATGTGTAATTTTATAACTTTTTATTTGGACATAACTAGTGCTGTCTTTCTCGTATTGCAATATAAAAAAAACTGTATTAACGACTTTGGTATATAACCTTATTTTTAGTTCATTAATTGAGAATTTTATATGAATTCCACAAGAATAATGTGAAGGATTTTTTTTTAATTTAGATAGCATTAAATTAACAATAAAAAGAATTATAAAAATATTAAAAAAAAAATAAAAATTAAA
>NW_020439076.1:1784618-1805748 GCF_000699045.2 Agrilus planipennis
TTAAAAAAAAAATAAAAATTAAAAACCTGATTCTGTACAAAATTGCTCCTATATGAAGTATATATTTCTGATTGAGTTTATTTGAGTTATGAAGTGGATTGACTGAATACCCTGCAACATTGCTTACAGATTTCGTTACTCTCAAATCAACATTGTCTTTGATGTTTGATGATTTATTCAAAGGAGGTCCAATCAAAATAGACAATCGGTATTTCAGTTTGTTGTGAATGTAAATTCCTTCAAATCGATAGGGTATAATGTGATGATATGATTTTAAACCTTTCACGTTTCAAAAAATTCGTGTTGCAAACTAAAAAAAAAATAAAAAGATCTAGACGTAACATTAGACATTTAAAACCATTCGTACCAGAACATAATCGAAACCCCTAGGCGTAGCATTGAATCCTTAACATTTTTCAATAATTTTATATAATGTAGGTATACTTTAACGTATGTACACATGTATTGGGTTGTTCGGAAAGTCATTTCGTTTTTTCCAGACAGAGGATTTAATTGTATTCTTTTGCACCCAATTTCACATTTAAGCCGTATAATTTTTATATGCTTTGAGAGCTCATATAGCAAGGCTTGTGTGTGAAAAATTCCAATTAATTCTACGCAGTAGTTTTTGGTTGGTGCCCTTTTAAATATGGAGAGCGATAAGCAGCATTTTCGACATATCTTACTGTTTTACTACAGAAAGGGTAAAAATGCTGTTCAAGCCAGAAAGAAATTGACTGATGTGTATGGAGAAGGTGTGTTGACAGTACGCCAGTGCCAGAACTGGTTCGCTAAATTTCGATCCGGCAATTTTGATGTCGAAGATGCACCACGTTCGGGAAGGCCGGTTGAAGCTGATAAAGACGCGATAAAGGCATTAGTTGATGTGAACCGGCGAATAACAACACGTGAGATCGGATTGAGGTTAAATTTATCAAATTCAACAGTTTATGACCACTTGAAAGGCCTGGGATTATCCTCGAAGCTCGATGTATGGGTTCCCCATGTTCTCACAGAGAGAAATCTGTGTCGCCGCATTGACGTCTGCGATTCGCTTCTCAAACGTCACGAAAATGATCCGTTTTTGAAGCGCATCATCACTGGGGACGAAAAATGGGTTGTATACAACAACGTCAAACGCAAGAGGTCATGGAGCAAAAAAGATGAACCGGCTCAAACCATTTCCAAAGCCGATATTCACCAAAAAAAGGTGATGCTGTCTGTTTGGTGGGATTTTAAAGGAATCGTTTTTTTTTAGCTTTTACCGGATAACACAACGATTAATTCGGAAGTCTACTGTCATCAGCTGGACAAACTGAATGATGCACTTCAACAGAAAAGGTCAGAACTAATCAACAGGAAAGGTGTAGTGTTTCACCAAGACAACGCGAGACCTCACACAAGTTTGGTCACTCGCCAAAAGCTTTTACAGCTTGAATGGGATACAATGCTACACCCACCATATTCTCCAGACCTGGCACCATCGGATTATTATTTGTTCCGGTCACTCCAAAATTTTTTAGACGGTAAAACCTTCACCTCAAATGAGGAGGTCAAAAACCTCCTCGATCAGTTTTTTGCCAGCAAAGACCAAAAATTTTATGAGCGTGGAATTATGCTACTACCAGAAAGATGGCAAAAGGTGTTGTACCAGAACGGCCAATATATAATTTAATAAAGCATTTGTTTATTATAGGAAAACTGTCTTTCACTTCCACAAAAAAAAAAACGAAATGACTTTCCGAACAACCCTATATTTGCAACTAATCATACACATCAAACAAAAATTCAATGGTTGTATTCTGTTATTCGAATATATACATTATGCAACCAAATGTACACCCGAATATAGACATTTAGACCGGCTCATTTTTTCAAATTGCTTTCTTCAATCTTGCGTATGTCAAAATTGGTGATTTTTAATTAAAGATTCTGATTAAACGATAACATCCTAATTATCGAAACTAGGTCCAAGCAGCTCTTTTATTTAAACGTTTTAATCGTCAGTTAGTACCACCTATTCTCTGTGCTTCGTTTCAATATTCCTTTGTCTGTGACTCTAACAGAAATAATAGCGAGTAAAAGAGAACGTAACATTTTAATCTCCTTGATCCTTAAGTAGGTGATATATGTTTTACCGAAGCGGCCTAAAAATAATAGCGAAAAAGGACCTAAAACCCAGGTTGAACAAGAGAATAATTCATTGCGGGCGCTAATGTAAGGCAAATACAAATGACCGGCGGAAATGTAGGAAACGGTGAGATGGCAGGGTCAGGCCTACTTATGCCGCTTAATATTTCATCCGAGATTTTACTCACCGGGCCTCGTGGCAGAGTCCGCACTAACGCGACACATCATTCAGTCCCAAGCCGCTTTCGCCTTCCTTCCTCCCTATTTTTTTTTTTTTTATTCTGACCGTCATCGTCAGGATGTCCGTCGTCCCGATTTTCCCTCTAACAGGATTGGAAAAAAGCGAGTAAGCCGTTTAATCTCTTTGATTAATGGAAGAAAAGAACACCACTTCGTGCTCGATCCTGTACGATGCCGAACAACAACCTAAATGGATTAATTACTTACCTGAGTCAGGCAAGGCAATTTTTGCAAAAAATAAATATATAGATACCCCTCTTACCAATTAACAACGTAATCGTCGGAAAACAACTAAATATAAATACGTATTGTGTTTTGATTGCAGCGATTTCGAGCTTTTTCTTAAAGAGGTTAGCTTCACAGATCAAAGCTTAGGAATTAACTAAAAAAACATACACCTTTATCAACCTTTTCCGAATTTCTAAATTAACCGTTCGACTTCTAAAGATGATTATTATCGATTAATTTTCATGCCCCAATTTTCCTCTCCAATTTTCTGTAAATTCCTTGCAAGTAACTACCCAACGGTCACTTTATTTTGTTCCTAACTGGCATATGCAACAGAAAAAGAAGAAGAATGCTCTACTTGTCAAATGAAAAACCTATTGACAATGTCGATCGGATCTTCTTCTAACGGAATCGGTAGGTACCTTTGATTATTTTTAAAATGTCGATTAATGCTGAATGCCTAACGAGTGAAAAGAATTTAATCCAACAGTTTGTATCAAAGTTCTTTGTTTCAGACAAAGTCCCTCCTTAGCGCGGTGACGCTTTAATATTTGCAAACTGAATTAGAACCATCAATGTAGACACTTTGCCTTGCTAATTATGAATAATTTCCTAACAACTAATTAGGTGAAACGCGCGTGTTTCTTTCACAGCTTCTCACTTTGTATCTACACTGTTTTACGTAATCTCCGTTATTAATACATTCCGTCGCGGAACTAGACTTTTAATGAGAACAAATTTCCATAATTGCATAGCCGTCTGCATTCTTATTTATACCTGAATATACACCCCGGCTTTTTATGTACAATTATTTGGGTTAACATTTCACGTCATAACCGGTTAGTAAGAACATTATTTTAAACTTTGTTATAATTTCACTTAAATTACGTTTTAGGTACTTAAATTTCAAAAAACTGACTTTCATGGAGAAGAGACATACAGAGTGTAACAGAAATAAGGGTCAAACTTTGGATGAAATAAACAATCGCATGATTAAGGAAAGAAAACATTTTAAAGACAATTAGAAAAAATAATAACAATCCGAAGCCGGTTCTGTGTGTGAATTGGTAGCACAGGTGTTTACCGAACACCGTGCTGCGATAAAAGCTTTGCGGTTATATCGACGGAGAATGTAAACATTGCCGATTATCGAACGCCTAAGATATAATGACGATGATGTTGTATTGCTAAATTAGTTTACTGAATTATACATCGATTGTATCATACAAGGTTTAAACGTAAAATGAGGTTGGCTTTAAACATAAGTATCCTGAATCACATGTAATATAATCCAACAAATACATGAGCAAAAAGATGAAAAACAAGTACTACACTGATACTGGCAATCACCAGCTGATTGAGTGTAGCGTTGCGAACCGTATTTCTTTACCAGGGCCGGAGTTAAATTTACTTGTCCTTTTAACTACCTTTTTCTCGAAAACGGCGAACTTTTGGACATACAAACATTTATTTAATTTTCACGTTTTATAGTACCCTATCAGCTCTTGTACGCTCGACACATATTTCTGTTACACTTTGTAGGAAAAGAGGGAAAGCGAAGAAAGACACAACTGTCGATCGTATTGCACGAGTAATGGATTTACGTTCTAAAACTATTATTTTTAGTATATAAATTAAACCTTATTGCTATACGAAACATTTACGTTAGTAAATATTTTTCTGTAATTTCCTGATATTAGTTAGCCAATAAAAGCAAAAAAGCATAGAGATTATTGACTGTGAACACATTTTGTGTGGACTTCCAATTTTAGCAGAATGTCATAAATAAAAGAATACATCGTCAGTTTTTGACGTGACAACGTCTTATAATTCGATGGAGCCGGCTGCACGCACGAAAAAACATGACTCATGCGGCGTTACCTCGCTCTCTGAGGCGTTCCAGCGAGAGCGCGGAACGAGCGACAAAGAGGCACAATCGGCCTCCGCGTTCGGCAGCGTTCTACATCTGTCTCTCTCCTACTTGAGTGAGCGATGCGTCCGCGTGGACAGCTGCTATACAATAATACATTTCCATTTACCTCCTTCTCTATATTCTTACAAAATATCTATCAAACAAATAAAATCAAAATTTTCTTTTGAAAAATGAAACCATTCCATCAGTATTTTCTTATGACGTTGTCACGTTCAACTATCGTCAGTAAACCGACTTTACAGACAACCGATTTTTTTTTTACAAAGGGATTATGTAAATATCAATTATTTTTTCCCCTTCGTAATTATAGGATTTACAGCGGTTATTTACATTGAATTCATAATACTGCCATTAGAAATTCCACAAGATGGAAAAAGAAGATCACGGCCGAGATCGTTTTGTAGTAAAGAAGTACAAAGAACGCGGAAAAATAGCAGAAAGGGAATTTATTCGTTCGTAGTAAAATAAATTGCGGTACTCATGGTAATGAGCTAAAAAAGGAGAACCACTTCGCTCATTTCACGGGAAATTCCATTCGGAATAGGAAGAAAGGAATGGCACAAACGTCCGCAAAAACGTTTTCTTTTGGACATCTAAAAAGAACAGAGACGAATGACAACCTTTAACGCGAAAGAAACGAAAAAAGTTTGAAATTTTCTTTTCGGAATTGAAAACCGAAAAAATTTTCACGTACCTACTACCTTTACCTTTGAATTTAAACTTAAAAAAAACATATCTCACACAAACATTCTTACTTAATAATTTCAAGGAATTTAAAGGCTAGTACAGTAATATCAGGATTTAGTTATCATATACCGGAAGTTATAGATCGGTTCATACAAAATGATTTAAATCTTGATGAAAGTTCAAAGGTAAGACAAGGTGTGTTGCCATCGACAACTATTTAGTAAACGAAACGTCAAAAGGTAAACGACCCTGGACGACAAAAAATAAAACAAAACATGTCAAATCCAGAAAAACCTACCTCGTCATAAACACAACCTTTTAACATTAAATTTTTTCATACACGAAAAAAGTTGGAAATTTTCTTTTTGTAATTGAAAGTCGTAAAAATTTTCACGTACTAGCTTTAACATTGAATTTAAACTTAAAAAAAGCATATCTCACACAAAAGCTCTTATTTAATAATTTCAAGGATTTTAAAGGCTAGTACAGAAAGTATCAGGATTTAGTTAATTAGTATACGGGAAATTATAGATCGGTTCAGACAAAACCATTTAAATGTTGATAAAAGTTCAAAGGTAAGACGAGGTGTGTTGTTATCTATTCAGTAAATGAAAAGGGAAAAGGTAAACTCTAGACGACTTTAAAAAAAAAGCTAGACATGTCTAGGGTAGCCACCTTTTCAGGCTTTACATAAAGTATTTCTCGACTAAATGGTTCAAGAAAAAAGTACTCGGCATAAAAATAAAGTATTTTATTTTTTGTTTTTAAAAACATATTTTTTGTTACACCTAGCAGCCAGTAACAAATTGCTGTCGCTCTTAAATACATTAATAGCCTCTAAACATGGCAAACAAAGATGTAAGTAAACTAAAAGTTCATTTTTAATTAGTTTTAATGAAGCTTTATTCCTGTCGTCCCGCCACTTTGTGTTCATAACAGACAATACTCTTTCTGTAAATGCTGAAGTGGCCGGAACGGACAGCAAAAGTGACACTACTTTGAATAAATTTGGGAAATCAGGTTGTTTCGTACTTAGAAACANGGAACGGACAGCAAAAGTGACACTACTTTGAACAGATTTGGTAAATCAAGTTGTTCCGTAAATATGGCTTGCCATTTTCTGTGCAATATTATTGATGTAAAAATACTCTGAATTTCGAATAATCGCTTACAAAATTACGATGTTTACTTAAGGCCTTAAATAAAGTATTTTTGCGAACTTTATGTGTTTTGTAAAGTATAACGTACGCACAGTCGAAATAGAGTAAAATACTTTATAACGGGTGGCAACCATAGACATGTCAAATCTAGAAAAACCTACCCCGTCATCAACATAACTATTTTAGCCGAAATTTTTTGATAAATAACTACATATATATATATACATTTAATCACATACTTTGTTCAAATATAATAGATACGTTAATTCAGTTTAAGTCTCATATCTTCTAACCAACAAAACAGCAGGTAATTTATATTCTTTTACATATTTTCAATCGTTCAACACTCTGTATATAAGAAATCCATAAACCAATGTTTGTACATGAGTCCTTGCAAACAATAGCTATATGTATGTTCTTTCTAAAATTCCAGTTCTACACAGAGAAGTTAATATTCGATGAAAAAATTGTTTAATGTTTCAGTGTATACAAAAAGATGACTTTCTTAACTTCTTATTTACCTAATGGACTAGTATACGTGCTTATCAGTGCCCTGTTTTCACATGCATACAACTTCACAAAAAAGGAAGACAACAGCGAAAATAGAACAAAGAAGAAAACTTGGAGCTTTCTGCAAAAAAAGGGGGTTTTACGGCAATCTTAATTATACAACGACGACGTGCAAAACAGGGTAAGAACGAGCGGTGCATGCGAATGTTTATTTGCAAGTGCATTTATGTAGAAAAGGTATCTTTGTTTACTTTTGTTTGTTGTTTGAAATGGAAGCCAGTCGAACTCTGTTATAACGAAGACGAGTCATAACGACCGCTTGGTTTTAACGAACGAAATTTAAAAAGCAAAATTACATTCAATTGAAACATTTCCTATGATATTTAAAGCGAATGATAGGCTTTGATCGGTTATGAAAAGCCGAAATACTTTGTAAGATCGACCTTACTAATTTGAATAATCGTCATTAAAAGGTTGTCACTCCTTAGAATAGTTGGACAAGCACTTCCACTTTTTCCTATGTTTAGCTAATCTTCGCATTTCCCTAAAACTAGAACATCCCCATTCTTAACTATTTGTGAACAGTAATGTCTATTAAAATAATTCGAAGTGGTCTGTATTCTGTCGAAACTGCCAGACGCGGATCGCGATTTCGATCTTTTTGGATCTCATCAGCGCGTCGCAGGCAGCTCCGACAGAACACAGACCTCCTTTTACCTGCTGTCTTAACAGCTACTTTTGCTCCTCTTAACTCCGGTTTCTACTTCTTATATGTCTCTAACTAGCCCTTCAAGCATAAAAAGATGTCCTACCAACCAATCACGCCTATTTCCTATTGACTTCAACAGTGACATCTGTTCTCCTAGTTTTTTTAATACCTCTTCATTTCTAACCTTCTCTATCCGCGGTATTCTTATCATTCGCTTAAAACACCACATTGCGAACGTTTCCAACCTTTTCTTTTTCTCAGCGCCCATCGGCTATGTTTCGCACCCGTACAGCGCCGTACTCCAAACAAAACAATATTTTTCGAATTTATAAATTAACAGTCCACGAGCATAGAACTGACTTATTTTTGTTGACGGTGACTCGATCCTGTGCTATCCTCTGTTTTATACGAGGGCGGTTCAATAAGTACCCGTGTTAGAAATGAAGACACCTCGTTTTTATAATTTTTTTTTATTTTTCAACATAGTCCCCTTTTAGAAAGTTACACTTCTCCCAACGTCCCTGCTATTTTTGTTACCTCTCCAAAATATAAGATTTGTCGAACTCTCCAAAATTCCCCCCGTCTCGGCGATGACTCCTTCGTTTGAGCTAAATTTTTTTCTCGCGAGTCATTTCTTCATGGTAGGGAACAAGACGAAGTCGCAGGGAGTCAAATCGAGTGAGTACGGGATGTGCGGCAGCAAATTCATAACGTAATTCCTGCATTTTGGCGGCAACAACTCCTGATGAAAGTGTCGGCGCGTTATCGTGTTGAAAACGCACCTTCTTTTTCGTCAAATGCGTCCGTGTCTCCTTCAATTTTTTGTCGAAGCGGTCTAATAACTCACTGTAGTATTGTCCAGCGATCGTTCTTCCTTTTCCTAAAAAATCCGTAAAATGATTTCCTCGGGAACAACGTTTGCCAGGCTTCCTGGTCGCTCCTATCAAAAACGGGTCTTTGCCCACGTCTAAATTCGTTGAAGCAATATCTAACTGTGGTCGTAGATGGCGAAATGTCTCCATTAACATTATCCAACTTTGTTTTCATCTCCCCGCATTTTTTCCCATCCAAAAACAAAAAGCGAGTTACCGAACGATACTGCTCTTTTTCCATTTTAGCGAAAATAACGAAACACCTCTCAGGCGAATGGCTGCCAAATCCAAACTAACCTATCAATCAGTCTGAAATTCGTTTTGGCGTGGTTTGATAGATGGCAGCACACGAAGACAACACCAATTTCCCTCAGTACCGTCCGCTGTCTTCAAACACGGGTACTTATTGAACCGCCCTCGTATTTCTACTGCTCGTTCCATCTTGAGTTATTTAACTTTTTAGACAGCAAAACTCAGCTCTACCAGTCAAAATAAAACCATTCTTTCATGATATCTTTCTCTTATATCGATCAATATCAGAAACTTAATACCTATACCATCAGAAGGATGTTTGGAGTGATTTAGGGCTGCAGCCCCATTTCTGCACAAGTATCTACCTTATATTCCTACGACAAGTAATTCCAAGAGACGTCTCGTTTAATTACTAAGAACCTCATGAAGTAATAATTGATATTATATTTGTGTTTGAGACATATTTGTAGTAGTAATTTATTTGGCATGTCAATAACAGTTATCGGTACTTGTAACCATACATTATTAAAATTCACCCACCGTCGCAATTAACAGCGTAGTTTATAAGTGGACTCCGTCGTGTTAGGGGTTGAATTACCGTTTGTCGCGGTTTCGTCTGTCTCTATAGCGATTAAATGATACATTAAGTCGACTTATTGACTTTGCAGATAAATTGAATCGATGGTTTACCTTGACTAACGCCGCTATTAATTTACATTTGATTAAAGGTCCGCAATCCGATAAATTTGAAAGTTAATTCGATTTTCCGTTTGCTTATTTCATTATTCCCATCTCGCATCACATGTATTGCATTCACATTGTAATCGATTGACTCTTTTGTGATTCCGTTCCAAATGTTACGGCGTTTCGCGCTAATTTACTACGACGAGCTCAAAAGCATTACTTAAATGAAGGTAAAAAATGCCATAAACTGATTAAGTGTCAACTTCTTTCTCTACCATTTCCCTAGTAATATTTGTTCAAAGCTAATTGCCGGAATATTTAACGGATATATAATTTATTAGCTTCTGTATAAAACGGCAAGCTTCTAATTGTAATTTAAATAGAACATAATTTTAATAATTCTAGGAGTTTACAAACAGAGATCATTCGAGGAAATGATGAAAGAACATGTTCGGTGTCGATGTGTTCAATATTTGTATATATTTTTTATAGTTATTTTAGTTTGAATTTTTTTGGTATATATCTGTATATAATTTCAAATTTTGTGTTTCAAACAGCTTTGGGCCTCTTTATTACACCCTTCTGGTAGGTACCAAATGTTGGGAAAGTCCGAGTCCCCTACTACGTCACGCCGGACTTTCTCTGGGTACCTGAAGGGCGCATAGCAACAATAGTAGCGTTGATCAAGGGGTCTGTATTACTTAGAGGCGTGTCCTATTTTGGTGTAGACTATTTAAGTCCTGGACCATATTCATTATTACAATAATTCAAATTCAAACAAACTCAATATTCAATATTCAAACATTATTACAATTTACTTAAAACCAAAATATTCAACTATACAATTCAAAACCAAATTCATATTCAAACAAATTACAATTCATATTCATAATCAAAACCAAATTCAAATTCAATTAGTGTAAATCGTGTAAATAAAGTGCAAAAAGAAAAGCAGTGTTTTAATTCGAAGTGAATTAACCAAAAGAGCCTTCGGCGGGATACCGCCCTATACGTCAACAATCAACTTACAACAAAAACATCAAACAGAACATTTTTCACAACAATTATTGTAATTTTAAAATCCGGATGTGGATCTATACATTAGGTCAGAAATTACAATCAATCGAGTTCAACAAATACATCCAATAATATAAATGCAGCATTTTCACACTTTTTAAATTTAAACAAATCCATAATGATGAAAATGTACTTAAAATACATCATCTGTAAAATGGGACAATTTTGTTGTGGAAGACGAAATCGATTTAAAATTTATAAGACTATGTTAACATTCATAAAGTATTTGCCGACGTTCAATAGTTCAGGTCAAGTAAAAAGTCGTATTGTATTTAGGTCTAAGAAATGGGGTGCAATATTCTGTTATTATTTACATTTCTAAAGATCTCAAACTGCACGTCATAACACCATTTAAATATTTATACTATCTATTCTCGACACATTTGGGTATATTCTATTTGTTTACTTTATATTCCGATCATTTGGGAATACAGTTCATTTCAATTTTATGGTTGAATTCTATTTTGTAAAGGTTTACAATAGCGATTGTAGGTATTTAGTCGGAATCGGTAGATTTGGAAATTTCGTCAGGCAGTGTCATTAGCCTTGTGCATTACTTGTTCTACCCCTGCCCTCTCAATACCTCCTTCCCTTTATCAACATCCTTACCACTCCTCTTCACCAATGATAGGCGCTATATTCAAAAATCACCACCCTCTATTACTACCCCACTTTAATTTAAAATTTAATAAATAGTCAAAAAATATAGTTACTAACCAGAGTTTTCAAGAGTTTTTCTACAGTTTTTTCATATATCTACGCACACATTTGAACCACGATTTTGTAAATAGTGTAAATAAAATATTTAAACCCACTGTCCTGTTTATTCGTTTTTTAATAAGTGGTACAGCTTTTTAATTAAGGTTGTACAGCAGTGAAATTTCATTGGTAATAACCTCCAGAAGTCCACTGCCTATACGCCCAAACAGACTAAATGACTAGAGGTTTGTCAAATTTTATCTGAATTTATTAAGCTCATTAAAAAACATTCGCGAATTAAAACCTTTCTAACCTTGCAATCATAATCAAACTTGCTAGTACAAGATTCTGGAGCTAACATACGATTATAACGTTTATATTAACGAGTAAAGGATTCCTTAGGCCTACATTCGATACCAAGGATGTTGTCGTATAATTACAATCTTTATTAGTACATATTGATGTATTCCAGGTGGGATAAAACAATTGAAAAAGAAGTGCTGGGTCTAAATTTCTATATTCGAGGCTGTGTGGGTTGCATATATTCTAACAATATTTAATTACTATGAGTATTAAATTTTTGTATTGGGTTATGACGGAAATCGTTTCATGTGTCATCGACAAAGGTGCCTAACGTCCAAATTTGGAAGGGTTACGATTACTAATTGTATACTTTCCTCGGTAGTAATGTCATTTCACTTGTTAAAAAATACGGGTATTTTCTAAATATGCGAATTGTACTTGCTGATAACAACTTATATAAAAGTATTAAGCTAAGCAATGGTTACTGAAGTATCCTATAAAAGAAGAGCGAGTTTTCGTTGATATCGTAGCTGGCTTTAGAGGCCATTCGAAGAAAGGACGAACGTGCAAAATGAACCGCTAGACGGAAGTGGCCGACTAAGCATTAGTCTCATTCGTTTTCCAAGAGTTTCTCTCGAAACAACGATCCGTGTCAAGGGCCGACTATTATTACTTGCACCATGGAGAAATGAACGTTAGCGAAATGGCATTTCACGACGAAACACGAGCGTCACCCGCATACACGCGCTCTTAAAAAAGAGAACGAGGACTCGCAGTATATTCTTTATATGCAAAAGTGCGGATTCCAATTTTGATGAAGGACTCGGATGCTGATGGCACTTCTTTCAAAAGGAACGATGAGCAGTTACAGATATTACGGTTCATTGTGAGACATCAGACATTTGAGTGTCGTAGAAAAGGTTAATAGTTGCTAAAAATTTGGCCTTTCTATTCTTCTATTTTCAGGGCTCTTGAATCCATCTCCAGAAACCTGCGATTTTTTTTTCGGAACATTTTAGATAAAGCAAAGGAAAGCGCAGGGCCGAGTCACCATCAATAAAAAGAAGTCACTTTTATGCTCACGAACGGTTAATTTAGTAGAAACTCGAAAAAGATTGTTTAAGGTGTATGTTTGGAGCGCGGCGCTGTACGGGTGCGAACCATAGACGGTAGGTGCAGCGGAAAAGAAAAGGTTAAAAGCGTTTGAAATGCGGTGTTACAGGTGGATGATGATACCGTAGATAGAGAAGGTAAGAAATGAAGAGGTATTGGAAAGAATAGGTGAACAGAGGACTCTATGGAAGTCAATAAAAAATAGGCGAGATAGCTTGGTGAGACACCTTCTCAGGCTTATTAGAGGCAGAAACAGGAGTTAGGAGGAGTAGAGATAGACCTACAGTAGATTACTGTTTACAAATAGTTAAGGGCGTGGGATGTTCTAGTTTTAGGGAAATACGAAGATTAGCTCAGGATAGGAAAGTGTGGAGGTGCGTATCGAACCAGTCTTAGAACTGACGACCTTATGATGATGATGAATGGTTTAGATCCGAACCCACTATGATTTTGACGTTATTTTCTTCAGTTTTTAACAACATATGAAAATCGTTCCACCTAAATTGTTTGAGAGGGCCTGCCTGTTTTTGCTAGGCATCCACGAATATGTACAGGAACTTTCATTTAACTTTTACATAACTAGCTGGACATGATTTTTCTTTATTAATACAAAATATCAAACTGGCAATGTCAAGGATCACGTAACGTTAGTAGTAACGAACCAGTAATAAGTACAATAGTTTTTGCCTCGGTTGCAGTTTGTAGCGATAAATTATTTCGTGATCTTTAAGGAAACAAGTCGTTCGACTGTTCGTTCTCCCGCTGACTTGCGGATGGGGTGCACCGCTGTCGACGGTTCGCCTTTCGCCTCTTCGACCGACCGGTTCGTTAAAAGAACGCCGATAGCAGAAATTGGCTTGTGAAGATGCCGTCACGGAAGAACAACTCGAAAGGCTAAAAAGGAACTCAAGTCACACGTCTGAAGGGCTTTGCGAAATTGTATTTGTTTCCGCCGGTTGTAGAAAAGAAACAAAGCAAATTGCTTTTGACTGCCACTGACAGAAACGAGACAGGCAGGGGCAGAAAGAAAAAACAAAAAATGGAGCCCCAGCAAATACAAATATTACACAGCATCACTGACTGTTTCGTAGCCGCTAGATGGCGCGACACTGCCTGCACTTTGATATTGCGTTATCTCCTTTCCAAGTGACGAATTTCAAAAATGGTACATTACGTATCAAGGGAAGAAACAGGGGTTTTCCAGGCTGTATTTCTTTCGAAGGTATGTATAACATTTTTCGTCATGTTTGGGCTGAAAGCTCGTCATTAAATTGATAGCAGGCGTTGGAAAAAGGCTGAAAAATAGTACATTACGTATCGAGGGAAGAAACGGGGTTATTTCAGACTGCATGTGAATTTCCACCCTCGCCTTCGGCAGTCTGAGGCAACCCTGTTTCTTCCCTAGGTACGTATACTATTTCTTGTCATGTTTGTGCGGATAGCTCGTCATTAAATTGATTGTTGGTGAAATAAGAGTAAATGATTTCGAGGTTAGAAATTAGAAAGACATTGTCATTGAAGAACTTTTTCTGCGCATGCCCATAAACTTCAGCGCATGCGTTCAAAAGACTAATTTCATTGTCTATCGACTAAAAATGGCTGAAAAGAGGCCATTTCTTCCTTATTTTATAGCATTTAAACAAGCTTTCCGCGCTGACATAACAAAAAGGTCATTTATTCCCTATTTCATACCATGCAAAACGAGCTTTCAGTTGTAACATGACAAAAAAAGAATATATTTTCATCGCTCGGCCAACTTCCTGGAGACAGGGCGTGCATATGTACAGATATGTAATTATCGTTTCCGGATTCAGTTTGTGTGCCTGCATGTTTGTATGTGATTGCGATGGCACATTGTAATGGGTCCGATAAATTACCGTTAGATTCGTCATATGCGTATAAATATGCACGTGACAGCGTCATCTGTGTTTGATGTGCAGCATCTCTTCACTCATCCCCGTCGGTTCGCGTCCCGTGTGACCCGCGCCCGTCCCTAAAGTACCGAAGGACTCGCGTCGTTGGTTACGACATATGGACATATTACTGCCCACTATAATCGCGTTTCCCGATAATCGTGAATAAATTGCAAGGATTATGCGACGTCATAATAAATTTCTCTATAATTGTCACGTCATGATTAATCCATAACGTGTCCGTCAATTACACTGGCAATCACTGAACGGGATCACTATAGCAAATTTGAACCCGAAAGGGTCATGTCACTCGAATACGCATTAACAACCAGCTTTTAATATTTAATGTTATCCTGTAGGAACTGCTTATTTTACCAGCATGGATCGAAAACCAAGTCTATAATACGTAACATAAGCAGATGGTTGCCTGCAATTTATTACATTTGGACTGAATGTGTATCTCATGTTAAAGAACTGAACATTTAAACGGATAATAATTGATATTCAGGCTGGATATCAGGGATCTGGTATCGTTCTACCTCCTTTGGCGAGAACATCGATAGACTTAGTCCCCGCTATTGTTGGGACATTCAAAATTGGCATAGTCCGTAATAAAACTGTCTCATTTACTGTCTTCTTTTAACTTACTGACTAGACTAGAGCGGTTGCTAACAGAACGCCTACTTTTACTCATGACAGACGTTGTAGGGAATATCGTAAACATAGAAAAGAGATATCGGCTAGGAATTGCAATGGACACTAATAAAGAACAAGGAATAACATTACACCGATTGATGTGTAACAGGAAGTGTACAAACGTTGTACGTTGCACGTCAAATTAATATTATGCAACTAGTTAAATTGGATCGTGATTTTGTTGATGAATAAAAATTCACTGTTTTATTTAAAACATTTATTGGAACTTCTATTCTAATCAATAAAAACTAAACTTCAACGTCTAAATTAAAACTATCAAAATTCGTCCGACAATGGAAACTATTTTGGATGGTTACTGGATGCAAAACATACTTGATTGAAAGATGAAATGTGAATGTCTAATTCTTAATGTACTATGCAACTATATCTACGAACAGGTAAATTGGTGAATATTATTCTAGCGGGGGTGAATAACTAGAAATTGAATATAACACAGAATATGGAAAGCCCTATCATTAAATGTGAGCACAATCGCCATACAACATTTCTTTCTTGTTTATAAGGGTTCTGTGAATACCCAGGTAAAATGTAAACTGGCCCGGCTTCACTAACTTAGACACTAATTAAAATTGCAAATATGAATTTAAATTAAAAATATTTCATGTACAAAAAAGGAGAAAAACTTAGGACTTAACAGGAAGAGATGTAGACGAACAGAATTTGAGCGTGTTGTCAGTATCGGACTTTAAAGAAAGTTGAACATTCTCAAGAATTTACGAAAGCAAGTTGAAGGATATAATTCCAACCAGAGTTATCCAAGATAACACGTGTTCCCATAACAGAATCACGCCACGCATCGCAAGATGTCACGCCACGCGAGGTATGGCGTGTTTCGCACAGATTGCAGTATCAGCCAATTTAAATTATAAATACAGGTGCATCTTCACCTGTACTGTACTTTTACTTTTAAGACTTGTAATGTCCGACTAACTTCCGCCCATAGGGTATTGTTAGTAAGTAATTGTCAAAAGGTGTTTTTTTTNGTGCATCTTCACCTGTACTGTACTTTTACTTTTAAGACTTGTAATGTCCGACTAACTTCCGCCCATAGGGTATTGTTAGTAAGTAATTGTCAAAAGGTTTTTTTTTTGGAATAAAGTTTGTGTAAAAGATTATGAGTTCTTTTTTAAAAAACTAAAGTTCCAAGAAGAAACCAAAACTCCAGGCGGTTGTAAAGCCGACCCTGATCTTTCGCGTAGGTAAGCAACCTCTAACCGCTGCACCACTTACTATTATCCTTTCACTTTGTCTGTATTACTAATGCAACATTTCCTAACTTAATGAGGGCGTGTTTAAAACGTAGTAAATGACAAAAGTCCCAAGTGGAAACAAGAAAGCAGATACTACGTTCATTCACACAGATAATTTATTACGGACTTTGCCAATTTTGATCGTCCCAACTATATATGTTCCTGGGGGATGCTAACCACTAGTAATACGTAACAACTCAATTGAAAAGGTTGTTAATCTAATACATAAATTTATTTACTTCTAAATTACTCTTATTTCTTAGATTTATTTTTTAAATGTTGTGGGTACGCCCAAACAAACTAAGTCAATTTTTTTTCCAATTAGGTAGCTATAACGTTGGACATCCTGCTGTAAATTGTTTCATTTGTTAGTACTAAGTGAGTAGGTGTTTTAAAATGTAAAGCTTCATGTACACCCACGTTTTACGAGTTTCCTTTGCAAATAACCTAGAAGCAGTAAAATATTTCACGACTTCCGTATACGCACCTATCAAAATAATAAAACCTTCAAGACAATCTTCTTAATTTTTGGTAAACAAATATTGTAAAATGGACGATAACGACTTTATTGTTAATATAATCATTATGTTATGAGTTTACCTCATGTCTGCACCTAATTAATTTATATTATTTTCCGGTTTATTGTAAAGATTTCCTACATTTTCTCGAAGTTATAAGTGGATCATTCGAAGGAAATGTCAATATTAAACATAGGATAGGTTTTATCTGGGCCGGTTCGTTGTTCTACTTTGAGAAATTAATAAGTTTTCTAAGTTAACTTCTAACTTTTCGCGTGTTTCTTTATTCCAACTTTCCCGATGTTTTGAATTTTCTACACACCTATATCTTTTATTTGATACCATTTGCGATCATATACCTAACAAAATGCTCTTCTCAAAGAACTTGAACTTTGTGGAGCGGTTCACGAAGATACAGGTGCTCTCATGGCGCACGTGTCAGTCACGCACGTGTGAGCCTGGCATACCGCATTCTCTTATAATTAACAAAACGTAGAACGCCAAGAGCTTTAATTTGATGTGTGGTGTATAGCGTGCTTATGACCTACGCAAACACTACTTTCGAATTATTATTATACATATATTGTAGATTAAAGCATTGTTGATGGATCCGGTATTTGCCAATTTGCCAAAAGTTGAGTCCAAGATTTAGATAATCTCTATCAAAATTTCCAGTTGGGAGAATATAAATTAGAATCTTGTGTTGAAATACTGCTAAAATAAAGACTTCGAGGCAATTTACATAAAACCCATTAGGGTTTTATATGTTTTTACTCCTACCATCGCTATAACATTTTCGGACGGTATTGGTCGTAAAAGACGAAGGCAGATGGTTCTTTGTAATGACTTTAATCAACAATAGCTTCAGACTTAATTGTCCGTGAAAAGGTTCCCGGGGAATCCCAGATGATGTCTCGCTGCTTGCCATACAACGGCGACTACGCCATGCCAGGACGTTGCTGACTGTCAACTTCGTAGTTTCCTATGGGAACCACATCCGCGTGGCGACTGTGTTGACGGGTCGGAAAAGCCGCAAACTATCAGGCTCATTGTTCGTGAATCGCGACACGCGAACATTACTGCTGCAGGTCGACTAAGCACAAACAGGAGCATTTCAGAAAACTGTGCAAGAACAATCGATTTCACGCAACAACGAACGAAAATGCAAACGACGCAGGGCGACATCCTCGAAATATTCAAAAAGGAAGTAGTAGATGATGAAAAATACCAAAGCTGAGAACATCATGAAATTGTGCTGAACAACTATCTATTAGAACGAGTTCCTTGGTTTGCTTGCAAAAACTGAAAAGCTAAGTATGTATAAATACGGCTGGGATTTAAATAATTAGATCAATAGCCCAATAAATTTAAGGAGATACAGTTTATAAAAAAAATTATTGCATTAAGGAACGTTTAACCTGTCGTAAACAATGCCAAAATGCACCGATCGATAACGCGACGCTTTGCACCTTTGTATTCCGACGCCGGCTCTCATGATCAGGGTCATAAAGCATTCGCCAAAAAACACACACTTGACCCCACGACAAAACACTTTCGGTAGCATATTCCATAAAAATGAAAAAAAAATCTGGAAATTTCAATGACAATATAAATAGGTGAATGGTAAAAAGGAATTAGTACGTCGATGACGAGAAGGTGAGGTAAATATTGCAAATACAAAGTAAATAAAGGGTGGTATGAATTCACTGTCAAATCAATAAACGTTTGTGAATATAAATAAGTGCGCATGAAGTATTACTGTGTAAATAAATGACTTATATGCCGTATCCGTTGAAACAAATACAAACTTCCTCGAAAATAAATAAAAAAAATAAAAAGTAATCTAAAATAATTTACTATTTACTTCTGTTTCCGCTTCAGTCTATATTATGGTTATGACTTCCGTTGCACCTAGTAGTGTCACGCAGTGAAATTTTAGGGAGACACAAAAAACCATTTTGGACTTTAAAACATATTACTATAACTACTAAATTACTATCCGAAATTCTAATGTTCTTTAGAGCAGGAATTATATTAAAAATCAGCGCGTCTCATCTAATCGTAAGTTGAAAAGACTTTACAATACGATGTTCGACGAGAAATTTTAAATTACCGTGTCGCTCCACGGTGCGCCGCTTTAAATTCCCATTTTATGAACGGTAATTAATTTCAAACATTCCTGTCATTCTGGGCCCATAACAGTAACGATGTACTTAAAGCGTCGGAGGGAGAGCATTACATTACTGACGTCATTCCATTAGGCGACCGAGAGTTTTCACTTCTCATTATTGTCGTGGAAATCTGAGAAATTAGTTTGAAGGTTTTCCGGAGTCGACAACATCAAATAAAAGGGTGTGACGTGCTTTAACTCGTTCCCTCGTGTTTCCGAAAAAAATTTACTTATTAAAAAACTCGAAAAGGAAAGAAAAAGTAGGGAAAAAGCGAATATAAAGATAGGAGACGAAAAATAAGAAAAAGTGACTGATTTTAGGTATCTAGGAAGTCAGATATATGTCAGGACGGAAGGAGTAGTACGCAGATAAAACAGAGGATAGCGCAGGGTCGAGTCGCCTTCAATAAAAGGAAATGACTTCTATGCTCAAGAACGATTAATTAAGAAATTCGAAAAAGATTGTTAAAGGTGTATGTTTTGTGGGCGGAGCTGTACGGGTGCGAAACATATGGACGGTAGGCCAGGCGGAAAAGAAAAGGTTAGAAGTGTTGGAAATGTGGTGTTACCAGCAAATGATGATGATACCGCGGATAGAGAAGATTAGAAATTAAGAGATATTATATAAGAAAAGGAGAACAGAGCATTCCATAGAAGTCAATAAGAAATAGGCGAGATAGGTTGGTAGGACACTTTCTCGGGCATTAAGGTTTAGTCAGAGACATATTAGAGGCAGAAACGGAAGTTAGGAGGAGTAGAGGTAGACCTAGATTAAATTACTGTTAGCAAATAGTTAACGATGTAGGTTGTTTTAGTTTTAGAGAAATGCGAAGATTAGCTGAGAATAGGAACGAGTGGAGGTGCGTGTCCAACCAGGACTGACGACCTTATGATGATGAGAAATAGTAGGAGAAGCCGTAGACAAAAATTTTCAGTCTCTCAGAGTCTTTCAGCGTCTCTGAGAGCATCTCTTACAGTCTTTCATAGTCTCTAGGTGATTTTATGTATCTCACACAGTCTCTGTATGAGAGACTCGAACGATAAAATTGTTAATTCAGAGATTCGAGTCTCTCGTTCAGAGACTGGATATGAAATGAGGATCTGTCTATGAGCGACTCGAATCTCTCGTTCAGAGACGCTAAACAGTTTTTTGACAGTCGCTCGTTGTCTCTCTAAACGACACCAGAGAGACTCGATGAGAGACGGAGACTCGAGTCTCGCTTTCAGAGACTCTGAGAGATTGAACATTTTTACCTCGGGAGATTGTAAATCTACTCTAAGGAATTTTAGCAAAATACTTTTCTTTCCGAAGGCAGTTTTCTGGTAATACAGTGGCGTAGTCAAACAAAATTAGATCTAAAATATTATAATATTACACCGTCCTGTTCTTGGAAATCATAAACTTAGGCGTATTTGTATAACAATAAATCTATTCAATTCCATTCCAATTTGTCGAGTAGGAGTTGGGTTATGCTCGTTTTTCTTTCACGTCTTCGCTTTCATGTTATGTCATTAATGTGAATGGAAAGAATCGGGCCAAGTTATTGTATATAACAGTTGCAAACAACTGTTCCTTAATGAATAAAATTATCACCAGAAAGGGGATCCAAAAGGGAATGTCGAGAAAATCACGAGAAAACGAGGGTGTTTCAAATATGAATCGTTATGAACACTCAGCGAAATTTATTGAAGTAACTTACGATAAAGACCAGCGAGACCGGATAAATAATTCAACACAAAATTACTAACGATCTTATTATACCAAATGAATACAAACCGCTACGTTATTTTTTGGAAAACAAAGAAAAAATGATTTAATGATCAAATTACTTTAACTGGTTATTTGTATGGGAGATAACGAGCAATTACGCTAAATTCTTGGAAAGCGTTCAGGATACAAAGTAGACAAATTTTGTAATTTTTACAATCAAACGATGTAGGACCACAAAGTAAAATAATTTGATC
>NW_020439076.1:1806188-1808178 GCF_000699045.2 Agrilus planipennis
GCTTGTTTGATGCTTGGTGGAGGGACAGGATCGTCTTCTTCAACAACGTACACAGCTGCAGTTCTTATCTATTTCGGCAACTTAGAAAGTACTGCTTAATGATTTATAATGCCGCATTGTTGTCGTTAAATAGAGTGAGCGTGACGCTATATAGAGTGTAATATTGTATAGAAAACAATGTAGACCAACCAAAGTCAAGCAATTTCGACGTATTAAGGAGTTTGTCGTTAAAGTGACGTTATAATGAGTTTACACTGTACTTGCATTTAAATAGTTGTTTGAGAAAAGCATTGTGTATTTTATTTAAAATACTTTTCCAAGCGTATTTTCTATTTGCAAAATGCAAAATACATTTTTGCCTCCTTGGAAATGGATAATCTAAAATATTGGATCGATATTGTTTTCCGGGTTCAATATCCATGGAATTTTGAAGTTCCAAATTGATGTCAGCACCTGCCAAATCACCACTTATCGTACCTTTAGAATGGAACTCCAAAATTCTATATATTACGACAAAAACAAAACTACAAGTTATTGCGGCAATTTTTAATTAAATTGTTATAAATTAAACCAATATCTAATAAAGGTACCTAGTCTAACAATATGAACAACTTTTTCAATGATCCGCTGTCAGTGACAATATACTTGAACATACAAAAACGAAAATTACAGTTATTGCTACTGAAGCGAACATATTTTCCGAGTTAAAATAAAATGACAACCACTTCCACTGATAACATATGTTTCTACACGTACACACAATGCACGTGTACAGGTACAAACCGAACATATGTGTGAGTCGGTGCCTGAAAATGGAAAATTCCGTTTCTTTTCAAAAAGGGAGCCTGTCGTATGCAAAAGTCCAAGCTGACATCCACTACCGATCTAATTTATTGGTTTCTGTTTCAAATCGGGCCTTCGCTGAACAACAGCTGACAATCGATCCGCTCGTGTAACAAACAGCTCAGCAGCTGAATCAGCGCCTACTGTTAAAACCGACGCACGGCGCGCTTGGGCACGACGCCGACGTTTCGCTGGCAGAAAACTACCAAGCTCACTGCGAAACGCGACACGTTTCATGACAAAAAGTCCGACAATAAGAATTCCGAGCGCGACAAATGATCATTTTCAGAAAATATTGTCTCCACCAGGGGCGGCTGACGTATTGGCACTGTAGAGATGCAGAACTAGTAAAAATATAAAACACTTGTGTATGTAGTTTTGCTACAATTTATTCATGTAAGTATTCATTTAGTGTATGTAGTACATCGCAACATTCACTGATGTGCTTATGGAGAATTCCCTTTTGACGTCTACGCCTTTAATTGGTAGAAGACCGAATTAATTTTCTGGATTTTTAATCGAGCCACTAATGCTGGTGGAATAAAAGGTGCCCTATATGCTTTTATGTAGGTACCCCTGGAAATGTGTATACAAAATTTCATGCCGATTGGTTCAATGGTTAAGATGGGAAAAGGTAACAAACAAATCAACTCACACTGGCATTTACAATGTTAGTTAGGATTGTTACAACAACGTCAACATCAGCATCTTCAACACCTTTTTCCGAAATTGGATGTCTTAATGTTGATAGAGAGGTATTTTGAACTGAAAAATTATTCATATCAAAAACTGATAGCTTCAACGAAGATCATACAGAACTTTGCTTCCTTGAAGAATTATAGGATTGAAGTTAAATTTCAAAAAATTGGTGAGTAATTATTTGCACCTGGTTCATTAGATCACGAACTGCCGCGGATAAAAATGTTCAGTCTTTCAGAGCCTCTGAAAGCGAGACTCGAGTCTCCGTCTCTCATCAGGTCTCTCTGGTGTTGCTGAGACTGTCAAAAAAACTGTTTAGCGTCTCTGAACGAGAGACTCGAGTCGCTCATAGAGAGATCCTCATTTCGTATCCAGTCTCTGAACGAGAGACTCGAATCTCTGAACGAGAGACTCGAGTCGCTCATAGAGAGATCCTCATTTCGTATCC
>NW_020439076.1:1808240-1815199 GCF_000699045.2 Agrilus planipennis
ATGAGGGAAAAATTGTTGCTGTTGTCACACCCCCGCCGGGAATCGAACCCGGGACCTTTGGCTTTACGCACCAATGTTCTGACCACTAAACTACGAGAGGTGACAACAACAACCACGACCAACCGACCTACAAGGTTAACGATCCGTCGAACTAATGTAACTATATACTGAATATACTATGATTAAACATACATATAATTTAGATATCTTTTAGAAGTGAGTTAGTTTAATATGAAATATTATTCTGAAAATTCATTTCTGAATTTTTTACCCACTACACGCTACCTCAAATTAATGAGGGAAAAATTGTTGCTGTTGTCACACCCCCGCCGGGAATCGAACCCGGGACCTTTGGCTTTACGCACCAATGTTTTGACCACTAAACTACGAGAGGTGACAACAGCAACAATTTTTCCCGAAAAATTTGAGGTAGCGTGTAGTGGGTAAAAAAAATTCAAAAATGAATTTTCAGATTAATATTTCATATAAAACTAACTCACTTCTAAAAGTTGTTTAAATTGTATGTATGTTTAATTATCTTTTTCGATATAAACTTTCAGTTAGCTGTACATAACTCATGCTTTTTCTGTTGCGTAATCATTTTTCAGCGATGTTTACGTTATTGATAAAATAAAGGGGATGATATTAATAACCAATGTTAAGAAGTGACTAATATATAGGTACCTACATATGCTACATGTATAGTACCTGACATTTCGTTCGTTTAAATTTATTCGCTATTTCAGAACAAAACTAAAAAGTATCAAATAGACTAACAACGTATGGTCTGGTGCAATACCATTTGGGGTGCAACGGTTCCAGTAAACGTTATTGGGAATGAATTGTACGGTAGTTTTGCAAACGCTCCAGTGGTCCGGTGGAGACGCAACTCGGTCAATCGGGGCTAAAACGGTGACCACTTACATCACCGACCGTTCCGGGTATCTCAGAGCCGTATGCTCGACGGCCGATGGAGTTTGTCGAGAAAATTGAACGATTTATTCGGTTTGTACGTACGTATACTGTGCTAGAAAATCAAATTGAGAACTGCAACCAAATCGTCTGTTAAGAAATCGAGAAGGATAATAGTCTTCTCGTAGTAATGCAACAGTCAATTTAATCTACCACAACTTACATGCAGGAAAGCATTATTCTCAGATGTATTCGATACATAATAGGGGCGTGCAGAGAATTTTAGATATAGATTAAATCAGAAATTGTAAAATCAATTGACAAATAACACAAACAACAAATGTAGTAACAAACTGTATAATTAATTTCCAATTATCATCCTAGCTGTATATTCAACACACGGAGAACCGTCTCTTATTGACTTCTATTTTGACTAACTACCTCTTTCGAATTTTTAAATTATGCTTTCTAGAAAAAAGAATTGACTTTTCGTCCCTGCGCTAATCTTTGTTCTATGTCTTTATCGCTCCTTAAATCAAGAATTATCTGATTCCGCAGATAATCCACAGTAAACTTCATAAATCTAAATTCATCATCATTATGACGTCGTCAGTCCTAAGACTGGTTGGACACGCACCTCCACTATTTCCTATTCTGAGTTAATCTTTGCATTGGTGTCTTACCAATCTATCTCGCCTATTTTTTATTGACTTCCATAGAGACCTCTGCTCTCTATTCTTTCTAATATCTCTTCATTTCTAATTTTCTCTGCCCACGATATTCTCAACATTCGTTGGTAACACCAAATTTCGAACGCTTCTATTCCTTTTCCGCCGCGCCCACCGTCCATGAATCGCACCCGTACAGCACTGCGCTTCAAACATACCCCTTTAACAATCTTTTTTTAATTTCTAAATTAATCATTCACGAGAATTGAAGTGACTTCTTTTTATTAAAGGCGACTCGACCCTGCGCAATCCTTGCTTTATGTCTCTACTACTCCTTCCGTCCTGACTTATCTGACTTCCGAGATACCTAAAATCAGCCACTTCTTCTAATCTTTCATCTCCTATCTTTAAATTCACTCTTTCCCTACTTTTTCTTCCCTTGCATGCCAGTATTTTTGTTTTACTTTTATTTATTTTCATACAATACTGTTTTGTCAATACCGCTTCCATTTTATTTAAACCTATCTCTAACTTTTTCTTGCTAGATGCTAACACTGCTATAGTATTTGCAAATCTAAGCATATCTAATATTTTGCTACTGTAAATCTATCCCTACAGTTGTACTGTCTTTAATGATGTTGATCGCGTCGTCGAAGTATAGATTAAAAAGTAACGGTGACAGTGTGCATCCTTGTCTGACTCCCTTCCTAATATTTATTTCTTTAAAATCTAAATTGCCACTTCAAAAATTAAACAAAGTGTAAAATTACCTGTCAAGAGAATAAACAATATAATAAGAATAAGAGAATATTTAATAGTCTAATACTGACTGAAATTCTCATATCGTTGTAAATTCTCTTCATTGCTAGAAGTAATCACTCCGCAAAATCAACCCTCTTCACATTTTGCTTATTTACTGTTTATCTTACGCCAGCTTTGATTTATTGTGCATACAGGAGTATGTAGGTGGTTGTAGCCGGAGAGACTGATCCCTATCCTGCCTGTCCATCAGATGTTCCACTTGCCCTGTATGCCCACAGAGGGGTAGCACGCAGTAACAATGAGACAGGCCTGCGTATCAACATTCAAGAGAAATGGGGATTCTTTCTGTTATTAGAAATTATTTTCCAAAAAAAAAATGTACCTACCATTTACCTACTAGCCAAGTCATTTAGAAAATAAATTTTATTCTACTGGCATTTTTAATCTGCCCTTTTTATGTCAATTTAAGTGTATATGAAGGGTTGGCAGCCTAACTAATTCTTCTTCAAAGATTCAGTAGAATTGTCTACAAAATGTGTATCTTGGAAGCTTGACATTTTTAAAAATACAGGATGTTTTAAATAATAAATAAGCCAAAAAGAGACATCCCAGTTACCACAAAACCTGATTTTGTAGTAACTAGGGTGAGTTCCTTCTTGGATTATTAAAGTGTAACTTCTTTATCGACGGTAGGAAGGAAATTTACTAGGGTACAAATCTGAAAAGTGTAACGTCACGCGTCACAGCGCCACGCGCCACGTGTGACTCCTGGTGGATATGTCTAAAAGGAGTCATTTTAACAGGTTTCAGAATAAGCAAACCTATTAGCAGCAACCGATAATTCGAAAATTATTAATTCGACGCCTGTACTCTATATGTATTGTATATGCGTTTATGTTTGTTTTGATTTGTAATTCCTCTCTGCAGTTTTGTATGGTGAAAGGGTAAGTTTAAGTTTTCAACAAAACGAAACTAATATTCTTCCGCTCGTAATAAAGTTGTTTTTTTTGATGTATAGTACTTAATGTAATAATTTAAGTTGATTGTTTTTTTAAATACTACTGTAATATATAATCTAAAAAATTTTCACTTCTTATGCATGTATCTAATACATGCTCGCCTCATTGTTTTTTATTTATTTCTTTACCAGTTTCAATTTTCTACTTTCCGCAAAATCTTTTTTTATAGAGCAAACTTGTTAGCAATGTCCTGGTTATCATAAAACGCCCATCCACACAGGCTTTTGTTACAAAGCAGCAGTTTGTTGACGACCGACTAATGGCTTTTACTATAAGAAAAAGTAACACCGCGATGATGATAATTTATTAGGTGCTTCTGTATTCATCTTCGCGCTTTGAGTAACTCTTTAATACATATTTCATGGTATCTTACGGGCCATTTAGTTCGGAGTTTATGACCTTTTTAACGCGAAACCGACATATACTTGCATAAAGAGAATCAGAGACATATATCGCTTTGTACGACTACACTATTGAATAAAAAAGTGAATGTTTCATTGTTAAGCGATCTAAAAGACAGATTTAAACGGACCGCATACATTAATTACTATAGCGAATTAAATTGTCGTAAGAATTTTGAAGAAATGAATTAATATAGTATCATCATCACCATATCAGGGTCGTGAATCCTACGATATTTTGAGCACGCACCTCCACTCTTCTGTACTCAGCTAATCTTAGCATTTCCCTAAAACTAGAACATTCCACATCCTTAACTATTTGTAAGCAATCTACGTCTATCTCTATGTCTTCAACTAGCTCTTCATGCCCGAGACAGTATCCTACTAACCTATCTCGCTTATTTGTTCCCTACCGCCCCCTGTTCTGCTTTTTCTAATACCTCTTTATCTTTAACATGCTCTATCCGCGGTATCCTCATCATTCGTATGTTCAAAACGTCCACGTTTAGCACCCGTACAGAGCTCCAGATATATGCTTTTCCAATATAGTATACCACTACTTGAATAAAATTAATTCTAAAGTAATAATTCTGTGCGATCTGCAGTCCTATAGCTTCGATGGACGAATTATTCATTTTATTTTTAAAAGAAATTAACTGAATAAATGGCATACAATACAAGACTAATCTGAACAAAATAAGCCAAAAACCTTTATCTACTAAAATAGCAGATCAAAGCAACAAGCATCATATGCTCAAACGTGTTCATTCGATATTCCTTTTAGAAATTTTTAATCAGCTGCTATTTGCTTTTGTAACTGCGTCGATCACATTTTGTTTTGGGAATAAATACATGCAAGCCGGGCTTGTGTAAGAGATAATGCCTTTTAGTTAGTTAAAAATCCATTTTTTTAATGACACGTATGAAAATTAATTATAAAACCTTTCCAATTTGCATTCAACTAGATCAATGAATAAATAATTCGTTGTAGTTAAATTATTCATTGTATTTTTCGCATTTTTCAGGTAGTTTTTATCACATGATGTGAATGATCGTGAAATAGCATCACTCGAGGATAGTGATGAGCAAAATTGGGTTTGGTCTTGCAGTCTTGGTGTTGGTCTTACGAAAATGCAAGGACCAAGAGCAAGACCGAACGAACAAGACCAAGATTAAACTAAACGTAAGTATCAGATTAAATGAGCATTAAGATCAAGACGTAACACAAGACCAATACCAAAGCTGGTACAGTCTTTGTCTTGGTCTTACTTTCCTCATCACTATTCCTGGAGACTAACTGATCCTGTTATACAACGAAACTAAATTAAAAGTTTGATAACTTACTTAAACAAAGGGTAGACAGCGTATATAGAAGAAACTCACCTGTAAAAAATAGAAAATCAATGAAAAATATTATATTTGTTAGATTTATTGTTACATAAAATCAACAATGTTTTCAAGTTTTGAAGGAGGATTACCACGAAAACAAACATTTCGGTAATTAATTACATTAATACTATATATATGAAACACTTTGATATTCAACAGTGGTTGATATATCAAATATTGATGTAAAATTCATTTTCCACCCTAGACAAAAATTTTCAGTCTTTCTCCAGTCTTTCAGAGCCTTTCAGCGTGGATACCTGACCTAACCTAAACCCATAGTGTATAGCGCATATCACACATGTCAATCAGGTGAACCTTCCCACTATAGCCTAATCTAACCTACCTCCATGGGGTAAAGCACTTCATACAAACCAATCAGCGAATCACTGTCACCATAATGTGAGGTTAAGGTGTATAGCGTTATTACCTTTTTCGAAGCATATAAAGGACAAGTCTGCCTCCAACCCTAGACAAAAATTTTCAGTCTCTCTCCAATCTCTCAGTCTTTCAGCGTCTCTGAGAGCGTCTCTCACAGTCTTTCACAGTCTCTCAGTTATTTCCTAGGTGTTTTTATGGATCTCTTACACTCTCTGTATGAGAGAATCGAACGATAAAATTGTTAATTCAGAGATTCGAGTCTCTCACAGAGAGACTGAATGAATAAAACTGAAAAATTGAGAGACACGAGTCTCTCGTAGAAACATTGGGATCTGAAATATGTTGAACTTGATGAGAGACGGAGACTCGAGTCTCGCTTTCAGAGACTCTGAGAGACTGAACATTTTTATTTAGGACATCTATACCAACCATAAATTACCTTAAGTTAATGAGGGAAAAATTGTTACTGTTGTCACACCCCCGCCGGGAATCGATCCCGGGACCTTTGGCTTTACGTACTAATGCTCTGACCACTAAGCTACGAGAAATAACAACAGCAACTATTGGTAATTGTTCAATCTTAGGATTAGCCCTTAACCAAAATTAAGGAAATTACATTACAATGCATAGTTATCAAACGTTTTAGGTCTATCTAAAATGCTCCCTCTGTTAATTTATACTTTATATCCGAGATGTTCCGAATTAGCGAGTAAAAGTGAAGGTAACCTTGCAGCAGCAAGGGGCAGTTTATTTTCATTTAATGTTAAATTACTTTATCCTCGTACGGGGACAATTTAGGAGCGTGGAGGAGGTGTATTTTGCGGTTCTGGCTCTTGGGCCTGCTTAATCATTTACACTCCTGAATCTGTACAATTTATTGGACAGTTATCCGGGGTTTCGAGGGCTCACGCCCCTCACCCCTTCTATCGCACGACGGTCGCACTACCACACAGCGACGAACACAGTGAATACGAAAAGAGAGCAGACCCGGAGGACTTCACGCACAACTGCACACTACACAACACGTTTAACATTCAAATTAGGTAAATAAGGGGAACAGGGTGCCCGCTGCACGGTTAAACTGATGCCGAATAAGCTTTTAGTGTTATGTCAACTCTCTGAAACAAATGGGGTTGACATCGTTACGTTCATGTAATGGAGAAACCTGAGGCTTTCGCAGTCAAACCAATAAAATGATATAGTCGGTTGTTACTTCTATGTTTTCAAAAATTAAAACAGCAATGGGGTGGGTATGGTTGGCTGGGGCAAAATACCAAATTGTTAAAATGAAATTAAAATTCGAAGATTCGATTAAATTTGAGATCTGAGCGTTTATAAGCAGGAATTATGGGTTTGCTGATTATAAATTTTCAGAATGTCAAATCTATTGACAAAGACACAAAAATTTTAAATAATTCAAATTTCGAAAT
>NW_020439076.1:1815458-1818208 GCF_000699045.2 Agrilus planipennis
ATAGGCGAGATAGGTTGGTAGGACACCTTCTCAGGCATGAAGGTCTAGTCAGAGACATATTAGAGGCAGAAGCAGGAGTTGGGAGGGGTAGAGGTAGGTCTAGATTAGATTACTGTTCGCAAATAGTTAAGGATGTGGGCTGTTCTAGTTTTAGGGAAATGCGAAGTTTAACTCAGGATAGGAAAGAGTGGAGGTACATTTCCAACCAGTCTTAGGACTGACGACCTTATAATGATGATGAATATATTTTAGGCCAAAATAAGTAGAAATCATTCACAACAATTTTTCGAGAAGCCCCTTAATTTTTAGATTTTAGTTTCAAAAATTTGAACACATAGGAAAGGAGTCAGTTCGAGCGTCAAATTCTTTTTAAAAGTGAAGGATATAATACCTTTCTTTACAATGTCCAGAAACATTTGCAAGAAGTAGAAGACATTAAAACTTTTTCACTAAATGTAGGTTTCGCACATTTAGAATTTTAGTTAATGAATGTTATCTACAATTGCTACTTAGTAAATTGTACACTACACTACAAGAAACGTTAATATTAGAATTTGAATTATAAGAAACATGATAAGCATTCTTTAAATTTGTACTAGTGCTATATTGGATACATATGTTAAAAAGAATATTAGTCAAATAAGAGTTCGTTAGTGAGATAATTCCCAGTTACAACGCCCTAAGATAATACTGTTTCAGTTTTTTTTACAAAAACCTTGAATCTGTCTCTCTTTAAACTCGAAAAAATTTGTTTTCTAAATGAAGCAAAAATCTCTTCCGATTCAAATAACTCGCATTTTCTATCGGGACAAATGACAGAATTAAGTTTACAACTGAAGGATCCAAATTCAATTCTACAACCATTCCAATATGACAACCACTTAGAGTCGAACGAATCAGGTTCCATTTGGATATTCGAGATCGTTACCAGAAATGTTTCCTTTTACGAGATTTATTTTAAGTAGTTCTCGAACGAATTCGAATGAGAACGAATCTCACATCAAGCAATTACTGATAGCGCTCGTCGTTCCGCGTGCTTCTTCTTCTACTTCTTTTTATTTTGTGTTGTGTTTGTGTGTGGGTAGGTACGTATATATCGTGCTACGGTGGTGTCGACAATTTCGATTGTAAGTATCGGTTGCGAGTATTTTTCAATGTCATGCTGATCTTGGCAGTTACTTTCCTTCCATTTCGCATCATTGGACGCTGATGAAGATTGATCGCGACACGCTGCTGCCACCGCTGAGTACTTACAGCCCGCTGTTTCGGGTATTCCCGCGCCGCGGCGCGTCGCTTCTCTGCCACCGCCACTGGCACTGGCACATAATGATGTCTCGCGCTCTGTGTTACCCCTTTTGAACTCATCCCCAATTTATATACCTATATATATATATATATATATATATGTAAAGGCATGTATGTAAACGTGGCAACTGCCTGCTACCAAAATACATTAATTCGACTGATGACATCAAACCGTATTTTGCGTATTTTGTTAACCAGATACTCCTTCATAATGCGACGCGTCGATGATAACGGAACCGAATGATGGATAACAAGTTATCGTGGTAAGAATTTAGAAGCGTTCTACCGAGAAATTGAGTTTACATTAAGAAATTCCGTTCTAAATTGCCCTCGCTTTATTATTCCGAAACATATTTTTTATGTGACAGCTTTTCTTACACAACATCTGACGTTCAATTTCATAACGAAACGTTTTAATTAATCATTCGTTGTAATTGTTCTTTTGTTATAACGTATTTTAAGACAAGTAGATAAAAATATCCTTAATAAAAGTATACAGTATGAGTAAAACGGCTTACAGTGTAACGAAACCAGCAAACTTAATAAAAATTGTGATACTCATAAAATACTTTTTATTTAATCGTAAGTAATGTAATGTTTTTTTTTTCGCCGGGAAATCAGCACACCTAATTTAACAATTTTGAATATTCATGTGAGTTCTGGACTCTCTAGGAATAGTTGCACAATTCCCGATTGCACGCGTTTAGTATTTATAAAAATAATATCAAAAAAAAAAAATGAAATTTCGGGGCACTGACTTCATGCCATCACTTCACTTCTGTTGCAAAAAAAATGGGAAATTCAATTGGAAGGAAAAGATAATCTAGAAAGGAAGAGAGAGATATTATGGAGTAGGAAAATAGCAGAAAAGAGGAAATAATAATCTAATATTTAAACTAATAATAAATAAAGAAGACACAAAATAAGTTACAAAATATTTATGTTCAGAAAAAAAATTGCGCAAAATGTGAAGATATTGAATTTTTTTTTCAAATTTAGTTGAAATTCTAGACATTCCCTAAAGAGTATAGAAAAGTCATGCATTTTCGCAAGAACTACACTGTTTTGAAGGTAATTGTAAGATAGGATCAATAAAGGCTAACCTCAAAAATTTAAACGCAAGTACCTGTAGTAGTAGCAGAACTACCCTAGGTTGTGTATTTTTTACCCCAGAAGGAATATATAAAAAACTCACGATTCTTTCGAGTTTTCACTTTGTACACTCAGAGAAAACTGTAGAAGAAACTTCTACAATTGTAGAACTTTTCATTGCAAATAGTAGCGAATATAGGGACAGAAACAAGTTGTAATGAAAATTAATATAATATTGTAATTACTTTTTTTTCTACAAACTGTTTCTCTCTAATACAACGTTAAAGAATATGTAGTGCAAATTCCTCTTAAAAATTACTTTTCATTGTAGCATATCTCTATACAATAATTAA
>NW_020439076.1:1819719-1827158 GCF_000699045.2 Agrilus planipennis
GACCTCCAGAGATCTCACACAAGTTTGGTCACTCGCCAAAAGCTTTTACAGCTTGAATGGGATACAATGCTACACCCACCATATTCTCCAGACCTGGCACCATCGGATTATTATTTGTTCCGGTCACTCCAAAATTTTATGAGCGTGGAATTATGCTACTACCAGAAAGATGGCAAAAGGTGTTGGACCAGAACGGTCAATATATAATTTAATAAAGTATTTGTTTATTATACGAAAACTGTCTTTCATTTCCACAAAAAAAAAACGAAATGACTTTCCGAACAACCCTATAATTTTGGGAAACTATCGACGTATTCGTTCGAAAACTATAGAACCATACACAGGGAGTACAAAACTCACAAGAAAATTCGAAATTGATAAATTAGTGGTGCCAACTGCTTGAGTTTGTTTATTTACTGACATTTTTCAATGTAGAATATTTTTTTAGATAATTTCCCATGATTATCATCGTCGACCGAACGAAATCGTCAAGAATAAAACAAGCAATAAATCATGGGAAAACGAGTTTTAGAAATAGACAGTAAGTTATTCTGGAACGGTAAAGTTGAGGTGAACGAAAAGTGGGTGACCATTTGTCTCGTCAATTTTATTTCCTTCCTCCAACCAGGACAAGGGTTATTACCAGCGAGGTGAAACTACTCGGTAAATCGTTTCGATGATTATGTTGTTTGTAACAGTTACGAGCAAGCTGCACAGCCATTACGGATTGTGTACGCTCAACGAAAGAGATATGACGCTTTGGCACGAAATCGCCTAAAATATTTCATCGGTTGTGCACAAAATGTTTCGCTAAATTGGCTACGTTTGTTTGCAAAAGGAAAGACGTACGTATTGGCTACAGTGCAGTGAAATTACCACTGTTTATCTTTCAGAAATTATATTTTGCAAATTTAGGGTTCTGATACCACACAGGAAAGGGAACCCTTAGGTTACGCGCGCACGACAAATAATCTGTTCAACGACAGTTTAGTCGGTGTGTAGTAGTAGGTAACGGGCGCATTAGCAACTAAACTGTTTAGTCCCACATTTGTACGCGTATACGAACTAAACTGTTGTTTAAAAGAGAAATAATCTGCATCTGAGGCAGTGTAAAAATGGATTTGGTAGAGACGAAAAAAACATTAAAATAGAAGATACTGGCATTATACAATAACCATACAAAGCTTACTGCGGAGCCAGTTTAATCAGCTATATCATTATTTGCGTACATATCCTAGAAAGCTTTTTAACATCCACAGAATGAGTGTAGCAAGTTCATTCGCATTATAATCACTGCATTTTTTTTTACTTTTGTCGTACAAAGCTGGTTTTCATTTAACTTTTCGGTAAAACCTGATACTTCTCCATCCGCGGATGGTTACTATAACTAATAATAATTACTACTTTAAAATTACAAAAGTATAAACTCAATTGTTCCGTCGTCAAGTGCGTGCATAGACGTTGCTCTCATATGTATTTATCAAAGAAATCAAAGCTTACAAATGAGCTAAAAAAGTTATCGTTAGTTCCGGATGTTGATCTCGGTAATAGATAAATAACCGATCAAACCGAAGTTACTCAAGTATTTGAGAACTTTTAGAGGTAAAATCAGCCTAGACGTTGTAAGCACCGGATAATAAAGACAATGGAAGACTTGAGTACGTCTTTGAACAACTGCAGACATTATCTGACTAGAACTTCAAACAGGAAATTCGATACGGACCCGACATCAGCGGGAATTAAGAATCTACAAGAAAACACTAACACCAGGAGGCGAAGTAAGGAATATCATGAAGGGAGAGTCAGTTAAGTCCTGATACGTCCTCAGATAATAAGTTAATGAGCAGCTATACTTCAGAATGGTTCAACTTGTTAGTCAATTTGTTCACATGGTAATACTTAAAATTTTTGATAAGGCGTGACAGTATATGAGGAAAGTGATTATTAGTAGTCTAAGAGTTGGCTACAAAACTGCGGACTGATTGAATCTAGTTTTTATTTTTTTGTCATAAAATGCAGATGACGTCGTCTAAGATAGTGGCCACTTTCCAGAAGTCATTGCTGCCGGAACTAGGGTGGTAAAAGGGCTAATAGTGCAGTTTTTTCCGCAAATAAAAATGATCGATTATAGTTCTGCTAATTGGTATATTGTTTCATTTGTAGCTTATGAAATTTTTAAAAATATTTGTAGAAATGTAGGTCGTAACCTAACCTCTCCCAAAAGCGATAAAGTTGCAGACAAAGGACCGGAAATGACATCACTGTAAAATAGTTCTGCAACTTTGCAGGCAGCAAGAATACTATTTCATAAATAGTTTAATTATATAGTAATATTGTGAAAAATAAAAACTGTATTCGATCAGTCCGCATTTTTGTATTACATTGATTAGCGCCTCTGAAAATTGAGTTCCACCAAATATCTTTGTCTATACAAAATCAACCGACTGAAAACAAACTAATTTGAGCGGGAACTTCCCTAATAGCTAGAATGTACCATCAAGACTAACGTTCGTTTTCTAGTTATTCATGTGTGAAATTTAATTATCATACAAGTAGCGTCATGCAAGTTTCTAAATCGTGGGATATGCAGAATGGCTCGAGATGCTTATGATGCATCTGAGAATGTTCAACCATTATTGTCTATGTAAACAAATCAAATCAAACGATCGATTGTTGAAAGACTCATACATACAAAGCAGATAGTCAGATAATACTGAAATATTTATCACTACATACACTAACACACTATTTAATAGAAAATAATAACGTTCCAATTAAAAATTTGTATGAATAATATATGAATAGTTGAAGCTTCGGGGAGTCACATAAGACTTTTTTCTTAGATTCCTTAATAGTAAAGAACAGATACATAAAATGGATTTTAGAATTAGATAGAAATACCCCGAAATATCTATAAAAGAAGAAACAATAACAGAAAAATTGACAAACATATTATGCTAAATTCAGAAGACAATATGTCATTAAAAGAATGTATAAAAGTTAATAATAATATATCGAAGACCAAACCGAAGAAAAGAAAATCACATGGAGAAGATAGGAAAAGCCATGAAAAGACTTTTTAATGGAAGGAGAATGGGCGATCACAAACTACAGATGGAAACTGGAAAAAGACAGAAGGGTATGGAAGAGCTTAGATTGTTTAACTAAAGACACTGATAAACAAAAAAGAAAAGTGGAAATGAGAAACCTAAAACTCACACAGGAATAAAAGAAAATATGGAAAGAAAGGGTGGAAAAACCAAACTATTTGAAAACGATAGAGCACTCTTCAGGTTGTGTAAGTTAGAAACGCCTGAATAAATGTTTGAGACATGTGAAATAACAGGAAATGGTGCAAAAAAATGGAAAATTGAAATGGAAGGAAAAGATGGTCTAGAAAGGAAGACAGAAACATTATGGAGGAAGAAAATAGCAGAAAATTATAAAAAATAATCATATCCAATCTAATAATAAAGAAGACACAAAATAAGTTTCAAAATATTTATTGTAGGTACTTAAATACTAAAATCAAGTTTAAATTATTTCTCTACTCCTTCTACTTGAGTAGTCACTCTGTGGTGAAATGCATATTGTACCACAATGAAAGATATTTGTGCCTTTTTAATAAAATAAAGTCGTCTAACTCAAGATTTTAAGTTTAAATACACCAAAGGAACGCCTCCCTTGCTCCTTCTTTCCAGTGTTTTCCAATTTCATTTTTCAATTGATAACAGTAAGTACTTCATTTGTAAATCGAGGTGGAGAGAAGTAGATAAAGTCACCGATGGATTCTAAAGCTGCACGTACGAGAACAAAATTGCATGTTGCCAATTCGTTGGTTACAGAGATGATTTTCTACCGAACTTCCTCTTGCTCTCAAGCTAGAATAATACGGGAAGAGTGGCAGCCAAAGATTGAAATTGGAAGACGAAGCCTTCCCTAGAAAGTAGGCGCGCGAAATCCAATTTCAATACCAGTGCCGCGAAAAGAAGAATTCTTCCTTTTCTTGTGCATTTTTCGTTTTAAAGAAAAGAAACGAGAAAGTCCATAAAATACTTACGATTGTATTGATTCAATCTGTCAAAAACGATTTTCAAATACTGGGAGAATAAAAATGACAAAGTTAATTGACCTACCGTTAGCTAGGCTGGAAAAACATGTTCTCCCATACATTCAAACTGCATATACAAATTAATTTGTATGCACAATATTGTTTTGCTGAAAAATTTCCCACGTTATGTTCAGGCCATAGAAGTCTTATTAATTTTCCTGTATAGTCAATAGAGCTGTTGATAAAACAGTATTGTATGAAAATAAATAAAAGTAAAGCAAAAATACTGGTTCGCAAGGGAGGAAAAAGTAGGGGAACAGCGAATATAAAGATCGACGAAAAATTAGAAGAAGTGACTGATTTTAGGTATTTAGGAAGTCAAATAAATCAGAATGGAAGGAGTAGTAGGGATATAAAACAGAGGATAGCGCAGGGTAAAGGCTCGTTCAATAAAAATCACCTCTATGCTCGCGACCGGTTAATTTAGAAATTCGAAAAAGATTGTTAAAGGTGTATGTTTGAAGCGGAGCGGTAAAGGGTACGAAACATGGATGGTGGATGTTCAGACCAGGATACATTTACCTTCCGTTTCCTTGAAACATTAAGTTGGAAATTCAAATATTTAATTTTGTTGGTTTTTACAAATATTATATGTAAGTGGTTTAGGTGTAATTATAGGGTATCGAACTTTGCAGGTAACAATATCTTTAAGATACTTTATCTTCAAGTACTTAAACAATATTAGAAACCAGTTGGTTAGCACCTTCACCCCTTCCTCTATCAGGGTGTAGATTATGTTATAAATAGGCCGACACTCTCATAATAATGAGACATCAAAAAAGAATAATTAAGACAACAACAAACAACAATTAGTAGCATCAGTGTATCAAGTTCAGGGTCTTCAATATACGTATGTACATACTTTAATTTGTAGTAATAACTGTATATTTGTAAATAAATTTACTAAGTGCAGTTATTCGTGTTATTCATCAGTGAGGTAAATTATTTGCACTTACAATCCTTCCAAAAAATTCGTGTGCTCCCTCATAGGAGAAAGAAGTGGCGCGGCAGCGCAAAATAAATAAAACAGTGGACGCAGCGGAAAAGAAAAGTAAGAAACGAAGATGTATTAAAAAGAATAGAAGAACAGAGGACTCTATAGAAGGTAATAATAAATAGGCGAGATAGGTTGGTAGGACACCTTCTCAGGCATGAACGTCTAGTCAGAGACATATCAAAGGTAGAAACGGGAGGAGTAGAGGTAGACCTAGATCATATTACTGTTCAAAAATAGTTAAGGATGTGAGATGTTCTAGTTTTAGGGAAATGCGAAGATTAGCTCCGGATCGGAAAGAGTGGAGGTGCGTGTTCAACCAGTCTTAGGACTGACGACCTTATGATGATGATAGTCAATTTTTGTTTATTTTCTTAAATAACTTTAAAACTATGTATTTATTTTACAATTATAAAACATATTTGAGACCCTCGCAACAAGCTTATTTATTTGATATGTCGCTCGGTGCAGTTGACAAAATTTTTCTTTTAATTTCCTATTGACCCTCCGGAAAATGACCCCCATGCCCAAAATTAATTTATTTACGTTATGCGTCCGTTATTTCCTAATACTGGGATTGCGCACAGGTTTAAGTACCTCCTGCAATTTTGTACGTTTTGTACCTGGTTTTTGAAAAATAAAAATAAAAAACGTACCCATAAAATTTTTGGAAAGAATTAACTCTTTTGTTTTCTGGTTAAGACTTTGTCAAAACTAAAAACTACGAAAGAGAATTGTTAAAATTAGTTTTTCCTACAGACAAATCGCGTTTTAACTGGAAAATCGGGGTTTTACGAAGAAGTTGTTGGTAAGAAAAAATGCCACAGTTTTTGTTACCGCTGTAAAAACAAAGAAAGAGACACAAAAGCGCCCCATAAATATACAACCATTTTTACGTGCCAATAAGGATAATTTGAAAATATGTTAAGTTTTGACAATTTCTTGTTCTTGCGTGACAGAAAGAAATGTACTGTAGAATATGATTTTTTTAAAATATTAATCTTAGACTGATAATAACTAGAAAAAATTTCTTTTGCATTTCTTTAGCATTTTTCTGCAAGATTATTTACAGTATTAAGATAATAATATAAACTTCAGTTGTGACGTAGTTTGCGTAGACATCTTTACAACATAAAGATCCTCTCTAGAAATCCCTTAGGGGCCGAGGAGAGGAGGGTTCGAATTGAGTAGAAACTTCTGAACAGAGATCAAAAATAAAAGTTTCAAGCTTTATGGAAATGAGTGATCCATGAATGTTGCTTTTATAATACGAGTAGAGAAGACGCTTTGCGAGACAGTTCTCGTTCGGCTCCTTGAAACTTTCCCCACTTAAGTAAACCTGCGGGTGACTCGCGTTTTCCCGGAGAACAATAAAGGGAATTGCGGAGGCGCTAAGTTATTTATAATCTCCGGCGGAGGATGCGAATCGCTCACATATTCTCGATTGTCTTCTTAATCCTTTAATGAATGAGAAGATGACAGCAAACAAGTTCCGACAATCTCGCTCGAAGTGAGAAATTGTTTGTTGGCATTATGATTTTTTTTTTCATGGTTACGTTCGCATTAAGTCTTCCATTTGAATAGGAATCTTCTTGCTTTCGCTCGAATGAATTAAAACCGCTTTTGGTATGCTCTTTCTCTCTTATAATTAGTTACTTATTACAAATGCATTTCGTATTTTTATGACAATTACGTACATAAGTTAACCTTCACATTATTGAATTGAAATGTGTGTTATTGGTTTCCTGAAAAAAAATCGCGGGTAATTGCCGTGTGAAAAATATCGCGTATCAAAACGTCGACGACGAATAAAGTTAGTAACTAATTATAATAGGCGAGGAATCGGTGACACTAAAAGTACCGTCACCACGGAATTGTAAAATTTTTATAAAAATTGATAATTATACGAACAAAATGACCTTGATACGCGTTAATTTACTTAGCCGAAAGTACATTATAATTTTTTTATAATTAAAAAAATTATGTTTTACCATCATAGCTAATTTTAAAGAATCGTATTGTATTCGATAGGAAATTTGTTAATTTAAAAGAAAAAAATCGGCTTACAAATATTTTTAGCCAAAAGGGCATGACTTACCCACTTGAAGGGTATGAAATAGGGTAAAATTTCACCATTATTGCGTAGACATGAAGAATCAAAGACGGATCCATCATAGTCCTAAGACTGGTTGGACACGCACCTCCACTCGACTTTTCAATCCTGAGCTAATCTTCGCATTTCTCTAAAACTAGAACTAGGATCTTGGTCTATCTCTACCCCTCCTAACACCCGTTTCTGTCTCTAATATGTCTCTGACTAGACCTTCATGCCTG